>NW_023460779.1:3585-32250 GCF_013731165.1 Rhagoletis pomonella | reverse complement strand
AAATCGTTGGACCATGTACTCTATTTGTGGTATATTGGAGTACTTACAAAAGTGGAAGAAGAAAGACGCATAAACTTACGTTCGCGGTCAACAACGTTTGCGAGTTTAACAGTATACGAATTCCCAAAGAGTTTTTGATGTTGAATCCATGTTCACGCGTCTTTTTCCTCAAATACTTTCACGTTTTTTTTCGTCTTCAAAACACCCGAGTGTCTTTATTCGTGTCTAGTGACGATATTATTATTATTATTATTACGTCGGAGATACCCGCGCTGGGACCTAAGAATATATATTGTGCTAAATCCTAATTGTAATCACTCCAACCTTAGTCTATTTAAAAAGCTCAGCACTGTGGATGAAGCCATTTCCAAACTTTAGATGGAGAAGAGAATAGTTATCCAAGGTGTATCAATCTACGGTTCATACTTCGTGGATAGGCACATATAATATACTCTAGGGTTTCCTTCACCAGCCCACAAAACCTACAGTCCATCTCTACAGAAAGACCCATTTAATTCAACCGGTACGTTAACTTGCAGGGTGCTGTCAGGTTGCCATTAAGAGTTATAAGTTCTAGGTGGCTGTCGGAGTTCCTTCTGGAAAGAGTTATGAATCTCTTTGATTTTCTTATTCCCTTTGACTTCCGCCAGTCGGCAGTAATTTGAGATTATTCCCAGCTAGCTCCTAAGTAGGTCTGCAGTGTATCATTTGGATGTACCGCAGAATGGCTCGGGACCCTGCAAACGCATTTGGGCTCCACGCTTTGCGAGATAGTCAGCCCTTTCGTTACCTTCAAACCCTTCATTGTCCCTGAGCCCCCCACAGCGTTACGTTATTGTGGGCTCCCAGGTGGTTCAAGAGTTCACAAGCCTTGATGCCATTTTAAAAGACTCTAAGGCCTTTAACGCTGCCTGAATATCCGACATAATATTTATTCTGGCCTCATTTGCCTTCTACGATTGGGGTTGGGTACGAGCCCATTGGCAGACTTTTCTGAAAAGGTGCCAAGTCCGTTTTTTTTCAAAGTTTGGCTTTTGATGCAAAATGGCTGGTAATACGAAACTAAATCGATTTTTCGTCTCTCCTGAAGAATTAAAAAAAAATGGACTTGGCACTTTTTCGCCCTTAGGTGACGATATATCTATGTTCGTATTGTATATTGGCAAAAATAAAGGTAAAAGTTTGTACTTAGGGATCAGTTATATTTACACGTTTGCGGCCGCCGTTATACGAACGCACCGGTGAAATATTCGTATAAAAAAGGTTGCTAACATGTTTGGACTATTATACATTGTCCCGAAACCTACCAAAATCCAATCAAGACTACCAACTTACCAAATGGAAAAAAAACCTACCAGTTTTGGTAGGAAAAGCCCATGTTTGGCAACACTGATTTGCATGTCTGGCTATAGCTGAACGTGTAGAGAGGATCGCTGTTATTTGTTAGCTCCCAGCATATTCGGGTTCGAATGCCGTCAGAGGCAACATGTAATTTTTAATTTTTGTCTTTAGTTTTTATTAATTTCGAATCGCATCTGAGAAGTGAAGAACAAAACCGTGTACAAACGAAAAAATATAACAACAATGACATTGTTAATATGTTGGAGTAGTTTTGTGCTACTCTGATGTAATGCAGGTATGAAGTATATGGTCCTGCCCTAGGACATCGTTATGTTAATTGGACCATATTTTTTATATGAATTGTGGTTAATTTTGGAGTACTCCTTGGCCCTTAGGAAGTACTCTTTACATGCATGCATGGAGTAGTCGCGATTTTTGCAGGGTATGCCGACCATTGCATAAAAACGATTCAATGAATGAGACTGTGTGCGTGGAAATCATTGCTCCACTACCACAGTATATACAGTGATAAACCTTTTTGAGTACTCCTCGGGGGTAAAATCCGATCAGGGTTGCTAATGAGAAGGACCATGAATTTTGCTGATTCAGAGTTGCATATAAGATTACTGTGGTTTGAAAGGGAGCAACAACCGTTCTAAGTCAGAGTGGCACAGGCAATTTTGTAAACAAACACTTTTTTTATAATTTTAAAAAGATAATTGGTATTTATTTTCCAATATTCAAATATCCAGCTTGAAGCCAGAGGCAGTGGCTTTTGAGGTTCACTAAAATCTACTCATCATATTCGAACAGCCCCGGGTAATGGACCATTGAATGTGTTGGCTGAACTTATGACCGCCATAACCAACGCACTCTCCAACCAAATGATGGTCTTGGATTTGTACGGTAGAAATTCATAGCAATTGCTATTGAATGTGTGTATGATTCATATATGTGATATTCTATACTTTGGTGTTAAGTATTTTTGAGGAGTTCCGCTCAAACTTGGGTGTGCGAATGCGCTGGCAGGCATTGGAGTCTCTATAATTAAACCTAAAGATTTAAATATATTCGGAAATTTATAGTTTCCTTTGATAAATACACAAAATTCACGTTTTTTAATAAAAAAAAAATACTATGTGAGTTGCCAGTTTATAGAAACACAAGCGTTAATTAAGTACTTAACTATATGATATATCGATATAAAAATATGGTATCCAACTTTTACAATCGAGGTTCGAGGCACGTAATAAAAGCAGCAACACTGCAACGCTGATGAAAATTTGCAAAACTGTTGCAACTTCTTTTTTTTTCATTAGTTTTTATATTGCAACTAGTATATACATACTAAATTAATACTAACAAGCAATTTGTATCGACTAAATTAAAAGATAAAAGAAAAGCTTTGTCTATCTTATACACTTGTAGATAAATATATAAGTAACATTTCCGCTATTCGCTTTCCATCAGGTCTGATACAGTTTTCCGCTTGAGCGCTACGCTGCGCAGTCGTTTTAAGTAGACTTGAAGCTTCATCGTTGATGTGAGATTTTAGACGCTGTTTGTGAGCAATGGCAAATTTTTTTCCCACATCAGTGACAACTGGCATGCCAAGATCACGATGTAAATCGCTATTTCTAATGTAGTATGGATCGTTTACAATACTTCGCAATACTTTATTTTGGAAGCGCTGAATTGTGGCAATGTATTTTGCACTGGCAAATCCCCAGAACTGTATGCCATAAGTCCCGCCTGGTTTTAGAGTTTGATTATAAAGCAATAATTTGTTGTGGATTGATAGGCTTCAGGCCTGCCAATAAGGTAGTTTAGCTTTCTTAATTTTAAATCGAGTTCCTCACGTTTTTTCTTGGCATGCGCTTTCCAGCGCAATTTAGCGTCAAGCGTAATACCCAAGTATTTCGCTTCGTTGACGTGTGGAATATTTAACGTATCGATATAAACTTGTTTGAATGAGGAACGTTTTAGAGTAAACACTATATGTACAGATTTAGTCTTGTTTAGTTAGATGCGCCACTTTTTAGCCCATGTTACAACAGAATTGACAGCCTCTTGAAGTTTAATCGCTGCGTTTTCGATGGTGTCATCCACCTCCAAGAGGGCGGTATCATCCGCAAATGTCGCGGTTACGTGCTGGCTTCCTACAGGTATACTCACGATATAAAAGATAGAGAAGTGGCCCCAGAATACTCCCTTGTGGAACACCGGGGTTTATTCTCTTTAAGTCTGAAAAAGTGTTGTCATATTTTATGCGAAAATATCTATCGCCCAGATATGATGCCAGTAGTTCGCAGTATTGCATAGGCAGTAAAGTCTTTAGTTTTTGTAGCAACCCTTCATGCCACACCTTATCAAAGGAAAACGGCTGAACAAATTTTCTTGGATTCCAATGCACCTTCAATGGTATTTACAACTCTGTAAATTTGGTCGATCGTTGAGTGCTTCTTTCTAAAACCGAATTGGTGCATAGGGATCAAGTTTTTATTGTCAACTAGCCAATGCCCGCTTACTTCGCGGCGCCTAATAAGAGCTTTTGCGTTTAAAAACAAAATTAGACTGTGAAGTCAAAATTTTTGATTTAAGTTGAAACCACTAAGGCGCAGTATCCTCCTCACACATAGGCCAATTATAGTCATGCTGTGATACCATATGGAATACCAATCCCTTTCGGGGTCATGAGCTTTACCGATGGTCTTATTTCCACCTATGAGATCTCTGTCAGGCATGCGTAATCTTTTTATATGATCTTGCAGCTACAACATTGGTGCTATGCGTATGCCAATAAAAGTTCTTTTAGGGAATCTTAAGAGCAAAGAAGTGCGTTTTCTGTTATAGGAGGGCCAAGAATCCTCGCTGTCCCACAGGATGAAAAGTTTTCCGGTACATTACTAAATGAGTCGTGTGATCTCTTAAGTATCTTTCAAATGAAGCAATTGATATACCTACAGTGATCTTTCCTTGTTAATTTACCACTTTTACAATTCGTGGTAAAATTTATGAACTGATTTCTGGGTAGATGCAAGACCGCATGATCGTGCATGAGGGCGTCAGAAAAACTTAACCCCATCCTTCATTTAGACATCTGAAAACTAAATTCGTATAACTTAAATAAAAGCAAACCAACCACACGGGGTTTCTATACATTTCGTCTGCAGCGCCACCCATTGGGTTCATTTTTTACAAAACAATTGCTTACCATAAAATGAATACGTGTTATGAATTTCAACCTTAACTCCAGCGGCACTAATCGGTAAATTTTAATCAAAAGAATTTTCCATCATACAGGTACATAGCTCACATTTCAAATTTGAACGAAATCGGTTAATAAATACGATTTTTATACATAACTCTACTCCAGCACCACCTGGCGAGTTTTCTAGTAGTAGTATGTAAGATAACCTCCGACAATCTGACGGAACTCTATTCAGTGTTTTTTGAGTTTATTCCGAACAACGAAAACGGCTATCATTTTATGCAAATAGGTATGTAGATAGGACAGTTTATAGCGAAACTCATAAAAGCAAAGCTCCATTCTTTGTGAAAAATTTAAAAAAATTCTTCAAAATTTTCACATAAATTTTACCTTACTGAAAATTAAAGACAAAGTTACAATAGTTCAATGGGATTTAGAAATCTAGGAGAAAATGGTTCCCAATCGAATGATACTTGCGCGTTTACGTAAATGTATATCGAGCCAGTCTTTCCAATAATTACCACTTTTCGCTATAACTACGGTATTGATAATATATGTAGCTGTGTAGAATTTCAGGACGTTAGCGTAAGCAGTTCCAGAGATAAGCTATATGAGAAGTTCAGTTTGTATGGAAGGAAGGAGCCACGCCCCCTTTCCCAGTGCATTTGTAATATATGCATCAGTGCTAAGTTTCGGTTCCCCAGCGTAATTGCCCAAGTGTTGCCAAATATGAACCAAGTCAATGCAGCCGCTTAGTAGTTTAGTGAAATATATTGTAAAGAGAACTGTATGAAATGTTAAAACGTGACGTCTCAGATTTCTTAATTTTTTGGCAGCAACAACGAAAAGTTTTAATTTTTTTAGCGAAAAACATTCCACACAGAAATAAAAAAAAATAAGTTTGTGGTTATATCAAGGCGAAATTTTGAGAACGGTCCGTTGCTAACTCTAAATATAAACAACGACTCACTGGAAAAAGTTAATACGTTCAAATAAATACCTAGGAATAAAGGTCGACGATAAACTAAAACAAAAAAAGTGGATTCTATATTTTCAATTAGAGCTCTAGCAATATGTACATCGGTGAAAACTACATTTAATTCCATACATTAGCTTTTGCGTGATACGCTTACAAACATACAGACAAACATACCAAAATTTTATATTTGGCCTCTGTTGATCTAATAAACCCCCTATTAATTTTTCTTTAACATCTATTATGTACAGATATCGGCCTGTTGCAATTTTATTATTCTCAACTACTCTCGTTTGATACCCATATGACAACACTTAGCTTTATATTATAAATTTAACTGAATTAATGTTTTCAAATAAGTGGCAGCCCGCTTCAAGAATATTTTCAAAAGTAAGCTTCCTAATCCTCTTTAGTTTAATATTCGTATTGCAATATTTCATTTATTTTACAAATTTTAATGAATACAATTTTTCAATCAGTTGGCAAATCCCCTAAAAATATTTTCAGCATTAAAATTTCCTAGCCTCTTTAGTTTGATGCCATTAATGCAATGTTTAATTTATGCTATCAATTAAATTAAATTAAGGTTTTCAAAAAGGTGGCAACCTTCCACAAAAATATTTTCAGCTGTAAGCCTTTGTAAATTTCTTTCTTTTAACAGCCATATTGCAGTATTCACTTTACCGTATCAATTGACCTAAACTGAAATTTTAAACACAGGTGGCAACTCTCTAATTTTTTCTTCTATATTGGAAGATAGATCTCTAGCGATACATCGGTGAAAACAACATTCAATTCCATGTTTTCGACTGATGCGGGTACAAATATACAGACAGACAGAGATGCAAAAATTCTAAAAATTGTTCATAGGGCTTCTGTAGCTTTAATAAAAACCCACCATATTAATTTTTCTTTAATATCTATAAGGTACAGACATCGACCAGTTACAATTTTATTATATGTATAGATGTAGATATAGATTTCATTTGTTTTATCAATTTAATACAATAAAATTTTTCAAACAGGTGGCAGCCCTCCCTAAAAATATTTTCGGCAATAAAATTTCCTAAACCCCTTCAGTTTGATACCCATATTGCAATATTCAATTATCTTATAAATTAAATTAAATTTAAATTTTCAAACAGGTGGCAACTCTAAAAAAATATTTTTTGGTTGTAAGCCTTCAGCCTCCTTCTTTTGACGCCCATATTGCAAAATTAATTTTTTCTTATCAATTTACTTAAACTCCAATTTTCAAACAGGTGGCAGCTCTCTAATTTTTTTCTTCCTATATTTTAAGTTAGACCTCTAGCAATACATCGGTGAGAACTGCATTCAAATTCATGCATTCGTTTTCGAGTGATGCGCGAACAAACATACAGACAGAAAGACAGACAGACAGACCGACAAAAATTCTAAAAATGGTTGATTTGGCTTCTGGTGCTCTAATATCGACCTGTTACAATTTTATTATATGTATAGATTATGAGTAAAAGACGCATTAAAAGTAATTTCTCGAATAGCTTCGATAGTATTGGCAGAAGTGATATCGGTCTATATGACGACACATCGTTGAGCGATTTGCCAGGCTTGGGTATCATGATTACCTCAGCTGTTTTCCAATATATGGCTACGTGTTTCAAACTAAAACACGTATTAATTAGGTCGGATAAAATCTCAATTCATTTATAAGGCAGATTGCGCAGAACTTCAGACGTTATAAGATCATATCCCGGCGATTTTTTTCGTCCCAATTTACGAATTTGAGTTACAACTTCTACGGGCGTAACTGGAGTAATCTGTGTGTCGCAATCAATAAACATGTAATTTGTATCTTCTACGTAGTGACCATCGTTTAAAGTAAACGTCTTTTCGAGATGCTCGGCAAACAACTCCGCTTTTTGCGCGTTTGTTTTCGCCCACTGCGTCTCGCTGATTTTGATTGGGGCAACGTGTTGAACTGGTCTCTTGAACATTTTGGACGCCTTCCACAAGGAGTAATCGGAGTTTTTATCGGCTGAAAGGCCCATCAGAAAGCGATTGAAGGAGTCATTTTTAAAAGACTTAACTGCCATATGCAATTGTTTGTTGACTTTATTTAATTTTGACTTGTTTGCTGGAGACCTAGTTTGCTGCCAACGACGTCGGAACTTCCTCTTTACAGATATTAAGCTTCTTATATACGCAGGATATGTTTTCCCGTGGGAAGCTAGCATTTGAGCGGGCGTACTATTCCACGCTGCCATCTGTATTTCTTGCGTAAACTTCAATACCGCATCATCAAGCTGATCAATGGAATCAATTTGGTCATAAGGCTTATCTAATTCTTCCATCTGCATTTGGAAATATTTCCAATCAGTAAATTTATTTACTATTTTTAATGAATGTTGATTTACTGCTGGATTTTCAGAAATGACTGGTATCACGGGTGAATGGTCAGAATTAAGATCCAAGCGTTCAGTGATGGTTAAATGGGTTGCAGAAACGTTTTTGTAGACAAAGAAGTCGATTAAATCAAGAACTTTGCTGGTGTCAGACGGCCAATATGTTGGTTTACCCGTTGAAATCGAGGCACAGGCTGCTCGTTGCAAGGCTTTATAAAGTTCGCGGCCTTTTGTCGTAGTAAGTCTGGAGCCCCAGAAAGTATTTTTCGCGTTAAAGTTACCTCCTATAATAAAACGACCCTTAAACCGATTTAAAAGAGACAAGTAGTCTTCGCATTTTAACTTGTGCCTTGGTGGATTATATAATGCGGTTAAAAGCAATGGCTGGTTAACAGTTTCAATGGAAACGGAAGTAGCTTGAAACTCCCTTGTGCTAAGTTGGTCTTCTAGATGGTGTTTTATTTTATTTTTGATTATGACAGCGCTGCCGCTAGTTTTTAAAAGATTGGGATTGCTTGGTGAAGTGAGTTTCAGCAATCAGGCCAATGTCAATATTTTCGTTGCTCAACATAACTTCTAGCTCCTCCTTATGCTTGCTTAAGCCATTTGCGTTCCATAAAACGATTTTAAGACAGTTATTCATAGTCTAAGAACTGCATATTATTTTCCAGAGCACCCAACCTTTGCTCAAAAGCCATGAAAACCTTTTCCTGTTGCTCAAGTTTTGCTAGAATAAGCGACAACGCATCGGAGCTCTGAGTGGCCATTATATTTCGAGGAGGGTCCTTCGTTATTTGTGCATAGGTTAACGGCTTTGAAGCCGGTTTCGTTGTGGCAGTGTTATGGTTTACAGGAATATTGGATTTGGTGTTTTCGGGAAGTTTAGGTCTAGTAATCTGCGCTAACTTTATTGACCTAATTTTTTGTAACTCTTTTGCAACTACACAACCGCGGTAGTTTGCAGGATGGGACTCTCCACTGTTACAGCATTTTGGTTTATCTTCTGCAGGTTTGAGACACTCTGAAGTCGGATGCTTCCCAGTGCATTTGACACACCGTGGTGGTTTTCCGCAGAAGTTTTTTGTGTGGCCAAATGATTGGCATTTTTTGCATTGTGGAATTAGATTCGACGACTTTAATGCTTCAATTTTAACAATTGTATTTAAAATACTTTTTATACCGTAGATTTTGTTCACATCTTCAGATGAATCAAATGTCAGCAGAAAGATGTCTAGTGGTTCTTTAAATTTAAGTTTGTTTATGGCACTAATTGCTTTTAAACCTTGGTGTTTTAAGTCACTTATAATTGACTCTCCGTCACAATAGTGATGCAGATTTTTAACAATTACTTTTATTGGTCTGGTTTGCTTGTGCTCGTAGCTGAACGAGGGAATATTTTCCGCAGTTAGCAACTTTGTAACCGAACGGTAATCAGAAACATTAAGGGCCGGTTGTTCAATGTCTGATTAGAGCAAATCAGAGGTAGAAGCTCCGGTTAAGCACAACTACTGCTTTATCGATCACATGTTACATGCATGATGTCGAAATCGTCGATAGTGTAGTGGTAGTGATAACCAGACATTGAACAACCGGCCCTAAAAGTGTTCACTCTGTATGCACCGTTATCTATGATTTTAACAAAGAAATTGTTTTTTATAGTTGCAATTAGTTGAGCGTGCAGTTTTTTTTAAATCGCTTGTACCGTTTATTACAATTACCCGGCAGCGCTGTTTATTGAGGGTCGGCAAAGCAGTTTAGCGATGACAGATAGCTGCCATTTGTTTACACACGCGTTTTGCTCTTGATATTATTTTGTTTTTCTTAGTTTATTAAATATTCGTAATTGATTGATTTTTATACACCCTTTGGCGCGCTTTGTTGACGAACTTTTATTATAAACATTCCACACGGAACACCCACGCGACTGATTGACTGCAGCGAGGGACGGCTACGTCCAAAACCAAGGTGGCAAAGACGATGCGAATTGTGGCCCGCTTACTAATTATTTCGAGCAAGTTTCCACCAGGTTAGAAAAACACGTCCGGTGTATACGAGTATATACGAACAAACTTCCTAATTGATAAAACGTTGTTAGAATTTCACAGCGAACGTGATGCTTTATTAATTCGCGCAATACTGCGGCGGTGATTGCAACAAGAACAAGCTAAACGAATGCAATTTTATTCAAATCACTATTTAAGTGTTGCACTGTGTTATTTAAAATTAATTATAAATTCAAGTGAATTTAGTTTAGTGATTGATATCGCCACCCACGGACCCGTGGTACAAATCCACAAAATGACGGGAATGGCGGATTCGGGACCTAAGAATTTAATGTGGGGATGTGCAGGCTCGGTATTGAATATATTGTTCCGCGCCCATCTCTATTCCACACTCGCGCTATGCCCTGTAAAAATCGCGACTACTCCATGCATGCATGAAAAGAGTACACCATAAGGGTCAAGGAGTACTCCAAAATTAATCACAATTGATATAAAAAATATGGTCCAATTAACATTGCGATGTCCTAGGGCAGGACCATATACTCCATCTCTGCATTACATCAGAGTAGCACAAAACAACTCCAACATATTAACAATGACATTGTTGATATGCTTTTTCGTTTGTACACGCTTTTGTTCTTCATTTCACAGATGCTTTTTCGCAATTTATAAAAACCAAAAACAAAAATAAACAAGTAAGAAAGTCTAAGTTCGGGCGGAGCCGAACATTAAATACCCGGCGCAAGTATTAAATATATGTTTTTTCACCTTTTCGAAACCTTCCGCTAGATGGTAAGCCGGGGTGTATCAATTTTGAGTAAATTAGCGTCCTTCAATTTCGAAATATTGAAGTTTCAAGCATTTCTGAAATTTACCGTTATATGAGAAGCGGCCGTTATTTTAGTCCGATTTCAATAATTTTCAACGTTTTGCTTATATGTGGCAAGCACAATAACCACACCGAGTTTGGTACAAATTGGTAGAACGGTTACCGATATACTTATATGTGATCATAAGTGGGCGGTGCCACGCCCATTTTCCAAAATTTTACCACACACGTATTTCTTGGTAAAGAATTGTTGCAAGTATCAATTTTGAATAAATTAGCTTCAATATTTACTGATTTATCGAAGATTTTGTATTTCTCTAAACTACCGTTATATGGGATGTGGGCGTGCTTATTGTCCGATTTTAAAACGTTTCGGCGATTTTTTATGCTGTACCAGGGCCAAGAACTGTTCCAAGTTGGGAAGAAATTGGTGCAGCGGCTACCAAGATATACACATGTAACCATAAGTGGGCGTGGCTACGCCCACTTTCCAAAAATTTATAATATTATTATTTTTCGTCTAAAAATTATTGTAAATATCAATTTTGAGTGAAATATCTTCATTAGTTACTAAAATATCGCAGTTTTCGTATTTCTGGAAATTACCGTTATATGGGAAGTGGGCGTGGTTAAAGTCCGATTTCGCCCATTTTCAATACCAACCTACCTTGGATTAAGGGAAACCTACATACCAAATTTCGTTGAGATATCTCAATTTTTGCTCGAGTTATCGTGTACACGGACGGACGGACAGACGGACGGACAGACAGACATGGCTTAATCGATTTCTTTTTTCATCCTGATCATTTATGTATACATTTGTCTATATCTATCTCGATTCGTTTTGGCTGTTACAAACAACCGTTATGTGAACAAAATTAATATACCCTTGTGCACAAGTGCGCTCGGGTATAAAAATTACATGTTGCCTCTGACGGCATTCGAACCCGAACATGCTGGGAGCTAACAAGTGACAGCGAGCATCTCTACACGTTCGGCTACAGCCAGACATGCAAATGTGCTTTCAAATGCTAAACTTCAACCACATTTCGTTAAAATACGAGCAGTGATCGGGTAATAATAAACTGGTGCAGAGACACGAGTTGGTCCGCTACAGCATGACAGAGGAGCACTTTTGTAAGTACACTGAGAAAAAGGATTAGTTTCGACAACTAAAGATATTTAGTTTCCGAATTTTGACAATATTTGGGAACTGTTACCAAGGATTGGGAACTATTACCATGGGTTGGTAATTATAACTAAATATATTGAAGCTTCTAATATTCATCTAGGTTGTAACAAATCGTTAATTTAGTTGAAGGGTTTGGTTAATACTAATAAATATTTCTTTGAAGCATATTTCTACAAATTCCATTGAACTTGAACGTATGGTTCATAAAAGGATGTTATTAAGCTCTGCCAATGCAGATAAGCTTTCTTTCAACACATGGTTTAGTCATAGTTACCAAATCTTGGTTGAGGCAACCACGATTTGGTTTGAGAGTGGAACATATTCATGCTTGTGAGCCACCCCTAAAGAATGCTGAGCGCTCTCTGAGCACATATGTGTTTCACATACGAAGAGCTGAGCAACGCACACAGGCCACTTATTGAATCGTTTGAATGTGCTAGTATGCCGACCATTGCATTGTGCGTGGAAATCATTGTTCCGCTACCGCTGTTCGTATATGGGTGAAACACGCATGTGGTCCCAGAGCTATGGTATGTCGATCGCTGCGCTAGGTAGAGAAAGAAAAGTGTGTGCTATGACATGCACAGAATTGTTTGTCTCAGTTTTTCTATCACCGCGAGTTGTTTCGGTGCGCGCATAGTTATTTAAAAATATAACGTTTGATGGCAACCGAGGTTTTTCAGTGGATATATAATTCATGTGAATTATAATTTGAAAGTGTCTATTTAGCCAAGGAAAAAGCAAAGCAGTATACTTCCAGCAGACATTGACCTGGGTTTTCGCACGACTGTTCCTGTATCATCGTTGTTTTTTAGGAAATTCTTACCACCATATACATATGTATTATTTACTTTAGTAACAAACTTATGTAAATATGTACGTATTTTTTATGCTTAATATGTATATGCAAATAAAAGAAGAAAGTAAACACAACAAACATCGAGTAAATTTTTATTTGTGTCAAACTGAAACTTTTTTTCCAATAATAAACGGTTAGCTGATTCAAGTCTACAGCAAGTTCACAAAATTAATTGAAAACTTGTATCAACCAAAGCATTGTTTATATTTGCTCAACAATGACTTTATTCAACTAACAATATTGTCCAATCAAGGTAGTCGTTTTGTAATTATTAACAAATATACATTTGTCCCAACTAGAAGTCTTAAGTAAATTGCAGACTTTCGTGAACTATATATTTATTTCGCCATATCCAACTATGCCACTTGATCACTATAACCAAATCTTGGTTATTATAACTAAACCTTTTTTTTGGGGGTACTTCAATATACCACAAATAGATCACATGGTCCAACGATTTTGCAGGGTGGTGACCAAGTGGCATAGTTGGATATGGCGAAACAAATATCTAGTTCACGAAAGTCTGCAATTTACTTGAGACTTCTAGTTGGGACAAATGTATATGTATATTTGTAACCTTGAGTGGACAATATTGTTAGTTGAATAAAATCATTGTTGAGCAAATATAAACAATGCTTTGGTTGATACAACCCTGCAAAAATCGTTGGACCATGTAGTCTATTTGTGGTAAATTGGAGTACTTACAAAAGTGTCCCTATGTCATGCTGTATCGGACCAACTCGTGTCTCTGCGCCAGCTTATTGTTTGTTATCCGATCACTGCTCGTGTTTTAACGAAATGTCATTGAAGTTGATCATTTGAAAGCACACTTGCATGTCTGGCTGTAACTGAACGTGTAGAGATGCTCGCTGTTAGTTCTTAGCTCCCAGCATGTTCGGGTTCGAATGCCGTCAGAGGCAACATGTAATTTTAAATTTTTGGCTTGGTTTTTATTAATTTCGAAAAAGCATTTGAGAAGAGAAGAACAAAAGCGTGTACAAACGAAAAAATATAACAACAATGCCATTGTTAATATGTTGGAGTAGTTTTGTGCTACTCTGATGTAATGCAGGGATGGAGTATATGGTCCTGCCCTAGGACATCGCAATGTTAATTGGACCATATTTTTTACATGAATTGTGGTTAATTTTGGAGTACTCCTTGATCCTTAGGAAGTACTCTTTACACGCATGCATGGAGTAGTCGCGATTTTTGCAGGGTAGTTTTCAATTAATTTTGTGAACTTGCTGTAGACTTGAATCAGCTAACTTTATTATTGAAAAAAAAGTTTCAGTTTGACACAAATAAAAAATTACTCGATGGTTGCTGTGTTTACTTTCTTCTTTTATTTGCATATATTAAGCATAAAAAATACATACATATTTACATAAATAGCTACTAGTGTGAGTAAAACATATGTATATGGTGGTAAGAATTTCCTAAAAAGAAACGATGAAACAGGAACAGTCGTCCGAAAACCCAGGTCAATATCTGTTGGAAGTGCTGGTTTAAGTATACTGCTTTGCTTTTTTCTTGGCTAAATAGTTACTTTCAAATTATTATTCTCATGAATTATATATTCACTGAGAAACCCCGGTTGGCGTCAAACTTTACAATTTTAAATGACTATGCGCACACCGAAACAACTCGCGGCGATGGGAAAACTGAGACAAACAAGTTTGGGCATGTCGTAGCACACACTTTTCTTTCTCTACCTAGCGCTGTGATCGACATGCCATAGCTTATTGAGCGCTCTGTGAACACACGCGTGTTTCACCCATATACGAACAGCGGTAGCGGAGCAATGATTTCCACGCACACACTCTCATTGATTGAATCGTTTTTATGCAATGGTCGGCATACTGGCACATTCAAACGATTTAATAAGTGGGACTGTGTGCATTGCTTCGTATGTGAAACACACATGTGCTCAGAGAGCCCTCAGAATTATTTAGGGGTGGCTCACAAGCATTAATATGTTCCCCTCTCAAACCAAATCGTGGTTGCCTCAATAAGATTTGGTAGCTATGACTAAACCATGTGTTGAAAGAAAACTTATCTGAATTGGCAGAGCTTAATAACATCCTTTTATAAACCATTTATTAAGTTGAATGGAATTTGTAGAAATAAGCTTCAAAGAAATATTTATTAGTATTTACCAAACCCTTCAACTAAATTAACGATTTGGTACAACCTAGATGAATATTAAAAGCTTTAATATATTTAGTTATAAATACCAACCCATGGTAATAGTTCCCAATCCTTGGTGAAAGTTCGCAAATATTCTCAAAATTGGGGAACTAAATATCTTTAGTTGTCGAACTCATCCTTTTTCTCAGTGTAATTTATTCAAAATTCTTGCTTGTAATACAATTTTGGAAAATGGGCGTGGCATATATGTATCTCGTTAACCGTTACACCAATTTGTACCAAACTCAGTGTGGTTATTGTGCTTGCCACATAAAAGTAAAACGTTGAAAATTATTGAAATCGGACTAAAATTACGGCCGCTTTTCATATAACGATAAATTTCTGAAATGCTTGAAACTTCAATATTTCGAAACTTAAGGACGCTAACTTAAAATTAATACTAAAAACAATCCCTTGAAAAGAACTAACATTGTTTGGAATTTTGGTAAATGGGCGTGGTATCGCCCACATATGACTATATAAGTTTATCTCATTATGTCTAACTGAACGTTCTATCGAACATGTTTAAAATAGGGGTAAAACCAACCCGGTTTACCATGTAGCAGTAGTTTTCGGAAAGGTGGAAAACATATATTTAATACTTGAGCCGGGTACTTAATGTTCGGTTCCTAATTTCCTTCCGTATAACCTAATTTCCTTCCGTTTTATGAGAAATACCTATTATTGCCTACTTTTATAAATTTTTAAAAAATCATTTAGAGGTCATTTTCTGTCAGAAAGTACGCTTTTGTAGATTTATCGGTTTTGAATGACTAGTTTTCATTTAATTTTAAAGATCGAACGTATTGTGGGAAGAGGATTTATGAGCATTTAAAATTATGAATAATAAGCTATTGCCAGACTTGGATTGTCGGGATTTTTCCTCGGGAAAATTAAAAAAGAAAAATATTTTCTAATTTTTATAAGTTTTGACCATCACTTATTTCTACAATTCCAAAATATGTAGCACCATCTAAAATTAAATCTATTTTCAAATAAACTGATAGCTCATTTATTGCAATCGCATACAAATTGTCGAGGCTAGGCGACTTTTCTTACCTTGTAACCTTATTTGACAAGCTGACCCCAGCTTTGTGGTTTGGTCCTTTTTCAGAACTTTTACCAGCCTAGTCGTTAGCGCCATGGTTTCAATCTCGTTGCAATATTGTTTAAAAGAGGCCTTCTTCGCAGAGCCATTTAAAGCCAGTAAAAGAGGCGTGCAACGATAGCATTCCCAGTCCATCTCAAAATTAGCTTTAAGGGTCCGGTTTAGAATTTTTCTCGAATCACCCCTCTCCTTATGTAGCTCTTTGCTCCACCAGGAAACAGACGTACGGTTAAGAGGCGGACGAGACGGCTCGTAGGGCAGCGATTAAATTAACCACCGCCACATCAATGGCAGGAGTGGATCGTATCCTTGGTGGACGAGATGGACAAGTCTTGCCTAAACTAGCTCGTAGGGCACCGATTAAATTAACACCGCCTCATCAAATGCTTGAGTGGATCGTATCAGGTGGCGTCGCCTTGTGGTATCCAAGCTCCTCCCTAAAACATGACCAGTCCCTTTTCTTTAAGCTGACGCTCGATGTATCTGTGATCCGACAGGGAATCTTCTCTCAGGTTTCAAGTTTAGGACTGGCCTAACCGAGAGTTATATAAGGTAAGATCCATCACTTCCAGTCTGGACGTAACAAATGTTGGCTTGGAGTTCACATTCAAGATATTTAGCCCACTTCACAGAATATTCTCGTAAAGCCGATGTCCCATCGCGTTGCATTTGCGTCAACCCGACGTTCGCAGTATTCCACAAGACTAGCCGCCTTCCCTGGAGGTGGCATCAACATAAAACCGTATGAAAAGTACGCGGAGGCAATAATGAAGTGTTTTCACCAGTGTTGCCAGAGAAAGGGCCCTAAAAATTTTAATTTTTTCCAGAAAAGACTTAAAAATAAGATTTTTAACATAAAACATATTTTCTATCCCCCATAAAAATCTTAATTTTAAAATACCCTCGAAATAAACACACAATTCGATATTGGCTTTACGGCTGTAAATAGCCTTTATTATCTTGACTGAAAACAACAACTACCAATTTCAAGTTATAAGGTCTTTTTTATTTCTATTTTTTTTTTTCAACTTAAACTTTGTGGCATCACACAATTTTAAGCACAGTTTTCTTTCTAATAGCCCAATTCTGTATCGGTGACAAAAATTTTGAAAGTGAAACTTCTTAGGCGGCGGTATCGCAAAAAATGGAGAATAAATTTTTAAAACTGAAAATGTTACATGAGTAAGAAGGAGGATATAGTATAGAGAAGAGGAAAAAAGAAAGAAAGCGACTTATGACGGCTATACAAAGCGATAGCTAAAACATCTTTAACGCGCATGCATACGAGTACCTACATACATATGTACGTACCAGGGTTGTTGCGAATATTCGCATTCGCAACCGCGGAGCTTCCGCATTAATTTTAATACTCGCATTCGCTATCGCATTGGCAATAATCAATGCGGAGCTTTTGCGAATGCGAATGATGTGCAAGTGCACCGATAAAACGTATATCTGGCAAACAAAATGACAAATTTTAGCCAATATTTTTTGCCTGTGGAGATGCGACGTTACGTCATGTTACCCGGCGCCACACATGGGTATTTGCTTAACAAAACTGGTAAAATTTCATATTTATCAACTTTGATAAAAGTATCTTTTATCATATTATTTCCTTAGCTATATAACGGAGCTATCAATGGGCAGTCATAAAAGTTCTCACTTCTACTTGACCTTTGACGTACGTCAAAGAGAACATAGTCCTTTTAACAATACTTTTTTATTGTTTTCTGTGCTTTAAATACCTGCATTGATTTCTTTCTTTATTATGATTTTTTTTAGACCAATCTTAAAAAAAAATACTAAACATAAAATAAGAAAGTGTGCACTATAATTTTAAACCAAATTTTCGTGATTTGGTTTGGATGTTACATATGAAGGGTTAGAATCAAAAGGATCTAAGTAAGTCTGACATTGTTTTGAGATAATTAAGGTTGAAGTTGATTTCTCATTATAAATTCGGGGTAAATGCAGTTGGAATGACTCTTGCCTAATGCAGGTTAATTAACTAATTTAAATGAATGTTACTCTTTGGCTCCAAATAAACTACACAAATATGGGTATAACTTATATTTGGATTTTTTTAAAGGGTAAAGGCCACAAATATTAAAAAGAATTACCCTTTTTGACTACAAAAGGGGTAATAATTTGAAGTTTTCTATTTAATATATATACATACATAATATTAAAAATTACTTTTGGAATATCCCTATTTGAAAAATAAAAGAGCCATTTCATTCATTTCATTTCATTGTTCTGACCGACAACGAAAACACTTTGAAAACGAGTTTTGGAATTGTGGGCTGAAAGCTGTTCACACCGGCTGTTAGTGTTTTCGTTGACATTTCTTACATCCTCTGATTACAGTTTTGCTACACAAAAACAAAGCCAAAATGCTTTTTCCTCATTTTCTTTTCATTAGCAACCTCTTACTTTAATTCTTATTTTACTTTTGCCAGCCAATTAACAATAAATCCGAAATGGCGTATTAAAGATGATAAAATATGACTTCCACTTCGATAAATAATCGAAAAAAAACTAGTGAAGACACCGATTGAAATGAGTGGAACGTGAGTTTTCAAGTAGTTTTCAGCGAAAACTGGTTTTCGTTTGACAGATTTTACATGGACGAAAACACAAGTTTTAAGTCGAAAACCAGTTTTAACAACGAAAACATGTTTTCGATGTCGGTAAGAACATGGTATAAGTTAACTAAATTTAAGCATAATTTATTATTTTTTATTCAACAAACAATTTTGTGGATTACGCTTGTATTTAGTATTGATAGACAAACAATAACAAACCTTAATAATAATAATAATTAGAAACTTAAATATAGATTTTGACGCTAATAAGAGTAATGTGATGTACTAAATCCACGGAATAGTTCACACAAAGGAAGCAATCAAGAACGTAGATACTGAAGACCACCCAGATTGAGAAGTGTCTATATCATTCTAGATGAAAGGTCCAACTACGGTTTCAAAACGCCATGTTAATGCCGCACAAACTGATATTTTTATGGAAAAAAATATGTTAAAATGGGGAAATTAGTAAAAAAGATTTTTCACAAATAATACCTCACGGACTCACCGACAAATGCATACAAAAATCTTAATAAAAGTAGCCAATGCAGTAACCAATTAAGTGACAGTTAATGCCGTACAATTCGGTGTATTGACGCAAAAACACTTTTCAAAATGGTGAAATTCGTAAAAAAAGATTTTGCACAAAGAATACTTCCAAGGACTAACCGACGGATGCATAGACAAATCTTGATAATTTTATGAAGAGATGAAACTATATACATGAAATCAGCAACGTGAATACAAAAGCGCAACACGTGATATTAATGGCAGCCCTGCCAGATGTACGGATTTTTCCGTACGTTACGGATTTTCAGGGGGAAATGGTTGTTCGGATTTAACGTACGGATTTTTAGCTTTCCGTCAAGATGTACGGATTTTTCGAGTGTTTTTTTTTCATATTGAAAAAATTTGCCTGTTCTACACATATTTCATAGGTTTCTTATAGTTCCTCAACCCTCCATTATTCTATTTAAAACATCCGCTATTTTGGTACTTGAGGGACTTATCTATTAATATCTTGACTATTTTTCACCCGATTTTACAAATCAAACAGGATTTATAGGCCTTTAAAATTACGTATAACAATCTATTGGTAGACTTCCATTGTTGGCCTAAACCTACCCTAACTTTCTTTCTAACTTTAACCATCGCTTCAAACATTATACTGTTACTCGGTAGGGTCGACAACCCACCTGAAAAGATTTGTTACATGTACATAAAATAGAACACACTGCTTGTTAAAAAGCTCTAGTCAGAAAAACAATTAGGTTGTCTATGTGTTTCTTTATTTTGTGTTATTAAAAGTACGATTACTGTATTCACCTAAGTACAAAAGATTTTTTATGCTCGCTAAACAAATTTGAGGGTACGGATTTCGTACGGATTTATATGCACCAATACCGCATAACTTTGGACCACTTAAACCGTTAATTTTTTTTCTCGGAAAGGTGGTCAAATACTAATTTGGGTAAAATTCGGTCATTGGATCATGAAAAATTAACGGTACCTCTAAATTTGTATATGAGAAGTGAAGTCGGTTGGTTTTTATTTAAAAATTTCTTGGTTTTTTGTTTAAGTATTTAATGTTATCAATCAAAAGCCATGTAAGTCAAAACTTCAATCTTTATACAAAAGTTAAGAAAATTCGACAAAGGTTCACAACAATTTTAAGCCTCTTAATTAGGTTTTCTATGGATATTGTTATATAAAGCTAACCTCTCCTTATTCCTTGTTATAAGTTTATCCATGTAGACTCATCACCAACTATTTCTTAAATGGCAGTTTAATTGAAAGTTTCCATTGTTGTCATTCGTTTAATGTATTCACCATAAACAAAATTGTTTCTTCCTTTGCTGCTTACAATGATGTAGCAAGGATGAAGTAAATAAGTTAACAATTTTAATTTAAACCTAAAAATCGTACATCATTCACAAAAATCTTCATTTTGGAGATATTTTCAGTGTGATTTTTTTAAATCTGTTTTTGAAGATTTTTAATAAAAAGAGCCCAAATAGTCTTTACTTTGAAGATAAATCTTCACTTATGGCAACGCTGGTTTACACCCGTTTTTGCCCTTGAAACTCAACCTTGCTGCCACCATGTCCTGACACTGTGCAAGTTTGGTCACAGTGAAGTGAGAAGACACTATAAAACATGCTCTCGGTCTGACCGAGTTCTTGTCGCATAGAATGTTGGCACCACGTAACCCACTCCGTCCAGTATGTGAGTTTTTGTCTGAAACAGGGTTAAGTTATAAGAGAAATAGTAGAGTGCAAATTTATTTGAGTAACCGTCAGTGGACGTTGGACGAATCGCTTTGGTCACTCATTTGGGATCAATTAGTCAGTCTGGCCTTTTCGGGCGGGGATTTATTTCGGTAGATATATTTACATTATATATGTTTATGCATATACACATACTCAGTGTACTTACATGCTAAATGATTCCACAAGTTCCTTATTTTGAGTGGAT
This sequence comes from Rhagoletis pomonella, assembly GCF_013731165.1. NCBI lineage: Eukaryota > Metazoa > Arthropoda > Insecta > Diptera > Tephritidae > Rhagoletis > Rhagoletis pomonella. The sequence continues at coordinate 11,097 of NW_023460779.1, read as the reverse complement.
CCCTCTTTCATTTCGATGCCCATTGTAGTTTCTACAAGGAAAAAATAAAATTGTTACTATTCATGGTATTCGCTCTCGTGTGCATTCTTTGTATCTTGTGTAAGTGTAACTGAATGAGCGTGTAATTTGTTGTTCCTGGTGTATGGCAGTCATGCATCCTGGTTTTCCACAATTTGTCCTGGTTTAGACAAATTGTCCAGGTGTCCTGATCAACATTTAAATTGTCCTGTTTTTTAATGAGGATCAATGCAAACTTCCATTTAATTTTTGGAAGGTTTTTGCCATTAAAAAATTTTAAGCTTTCTCTTATTAGTAATCGAAAATCAATAACGAAAAATGTTTATACCCGAGCGCACTTTTGCACGAGGATATGATAACTTTGTTCGCATAACGGTTGTTTCTAACTGCCAAAAAGAGTCGAGATAGATACCCTGCTGCGGAAATACTAGTACAGAACTAGCGAGTTCACTAGTTTTCGGGAGTCGAATACCGGTACCTTGCAAATCTACCAGCCATGCTTTCTACTGTCGCATTTAACATGGGGTTGTCCTAGGAGGTGACAATTGACTCCCGCTGCGTAACTTTTCACTAGTACTTGTAGTAGTAACATGTAACCTGTAACCGAACCACTTTTTTTCGTTGTGCACTTCACAGATACTTTTTTAAAATTAGAAAAAAACGAAAGTAAAGATTTTAAATTGTATGTTCCGCATAGTGAGATTTGAACTCGAACTCTTTCGGCCGCAACTAATTCAGCCAGCATCTTTGCGCACTCTGCTACAGGCACAACATGCAAGTGTGCTTTCAAATGTTCGGTTTGAATCAAGCTAGGCGACGATTTGTTCAAATTTAAATTTGTCTTTGCTATTTATTTTCCTGTAATCGAACATACGAAAGCTGCAGCGTGACGTTGTTTGAAATTTTATTATTGGGCTGAACTGATTCTTGATAATTTTAACAAAATTGTCATTTAAACGTGCTATATCTCAGTCGTTTGTGTATCGATTTCACACAATAAACTACAAACTATTCCAAAGAATTTAAGTTTAACACCACTTCTTAATACTTACTACAAATAAAACTACACGTTTATAACTTTTTTATGAGAATTAAGAGGGTGTTTGTTTTCAAATGCAAAAGTTGTGTTATAAAATTTGAAATAAATTTTTTGTTTTAAAACAGTGTTGTAGATGACTATGTAGGGAAGTTTTTGCGAAAGTTTCAAAATTAAACATCAAGTAGTTGCAAAGTTATAACAATATTATTATGACTCACACGGTTAGCAGATTAGCGCGCTGCGCTCTAAAAGCCTTTATAACTCAGAAAAGTAAAAAAGTCCGTTTTTATTAGTGATTTATATGTAAAAAGACTTGATCTCTCGATTGAGATAACTAAAAAAAAATATTAAAAATTACCATAGTTCAGAAAAATTACAAATAAATTTTCGTTCAGAATTTTCACCATGAAAACGGGAAAATTTTGGAAAACGCATAGTGCCATCGCATAGCCCGTATAAAAATCTATAGAAATCATAGTTTTCGAATTATTTTTCCTATTTTCTGTCTGCTTCGCAGCTAGTCGAAAAGTAGCTTGTTTTGCACCGCTCAGGGCGCTGGGACATTTGACGTGAATTGCCCCCAAAATAATTTAAGAAATAGTAGTTATGTAAAAAGGGGTATCTACATATGTATTGCTTTATTTTGGTAATTATCAGTCCGATATTTGCTAGGTGGTCACACGAGGGAAACAGAACATAGATAAGTATTCAAAATTTATTATTTGTATTTAAATGATAAATAACAAAATGCTTTATGTAATAAGCGAGCACTATTATATTAAAACGGCCAATAACCTTTAGAAAGTGCAATATGTAACCAATAGCTCGATTTATTATTACCTGGAGCATAACAGGCAATTGGAACTAGTAATGTAACTAGTACGAAAGCGACAATTGTCTCCGAGCCCGCTGCAGGGTATATACAAATGTATACACAAATGCTCAGAATGAAAAGAGAAATCGATTAAGCTAAGTTTGTCCGTCCGTCTGCCCGTGTACACGATAACTCGAGAAAAAATTTAGGTATGTCTACGAAATATGGTAAGCAAGTTTCCCTTTTTCAAAGGTAGGTTGAGATTGAAAAGGGGCGACATCGGACAATAACCACGCCCACCTCCTATATAACGGTATATTCGAAATATGCAAAAACTACGATATTTCCGTAAATACTGGATTCAAATTGTTGAAAGTCGGTACGCGGTAGAATTTTGGCATAAAATAAGACAGTTATGAAATTTTTTGTTCGTGGCACCGCCTACTTACGATGAAATGCTGTATCTCTGTAGTCCCTTCACCAATCAGCACCAAACTCGATACGGACATTACTTAGATCCACACTAAGAAACCCTTTTAAAATTATTGAAATCAGATAAGAATCATGCCCACGGTAATCTACAGAAATACGAAAACTGCGATAAATTAGTAACTCCTTAAGCTAATTTACTCAAAATAGATAAATAGAATGACCTCTCAGCACAAAATTCAACTTAGGGAAATTTTTGGGAAAATGGCCGCGGCACCGCCTACTTATGCCTGCATATGTTTGTCTCGGTAACCGGTCTATCAATTCCTACCAAACTCGGTACATTTATCAAGCTAGGCTCAAAAAAGCGATATGTTGAAATTTTTTTAAATCGGACTAAAATTACCGCCACCTACTATATAACGGTAAATTTCAGAAATATGAAAATTCCGATATTTCAATAACTAAACACGCCAATTTTCAACAATCTCCAAAACCTTTTTGCAAGTCGAGATGCCTTTCACTCTGATTTTTTTCTTTTTTTTGTATAGACCGGCACAAATTTAAGGGCTTCTGCATTTGCTACAAAAAGAAGAGCTTCCAGAAGTGCTTTGGCATGACGCACTTCAGAAGGCATTTTGGAGAATAAAACTGCTCTTTTAATTCATAAACAATATACTTCTTTAAGATTCTTCTTCTTCTTCTATAAATATATATTACCTTATAAATTACTTGAATTGTACTAAATTACAGAATCGTATTGAATTTACCTATTGTTGGATTGTATAAACTATACAACACTATAAACAGTGTTCATTTGTTGCTATTCGGAGTATATGAATTCCATAACATTATTAGTTAAGCATTGCTATTGTTGAATAACAGTCTGTCTGCGCGCAGAAGAGTATAAAAGCGAGGAAATATTTTGTAAAGGGGGAGCAGTCGCTAGTAGGCAGGCATACTTGTCGGTGGGCACAAACTACCTTATTCCTAATTTAAGAAGTGTTTTTAATAACATAATAAATTAATTGAAAGTGAAGACTTATTATTTTGAGAAGAGGAGTAGGAGTGGTATGGAGCGACCAGGCTCCGTGAAGAGAGACCACCACCGGTGTACGTTGTACCCCCGCCACTATCATGTGCTACCACCATGGACCGAGTACAAAAATAGGGTTTCCAGTACGACGGCGGTAAGGATCCTCTAAGTTAAACCGAGCGAGTCGAGACGGCTACGAAATCGATCGTAACTCGATCCCACGAGCGCTGCCAGAGTTCCTGAAAGACAAGGCCTTGGTATGGTTCCGGAACAATAACCGGCACTGGCAGGAATGGGCCTCCTGCAAAAAGGACATCTTAAAGTTCTTCTTAAGCTCTCGGTATTTCGAGCACCTGGGCTATGAGATTGAGCGAGTCCAACGACCCAGCGAGAAGTAGAAAGACTACGTACTGGCGCTACAGGGGCTCATGAGACACGCTGACTACACCGCCGAACAGAAGTTGCGCTACATATACAGAAATTCCTGGAGAGAATATCAGTGGTACGTTAAGCGGAGCGAGTTCGGCAGTCCCGATGAGTTGGAAAGTCTGGCTGAAGTCACGGAGAACTTCGCCCCCCGAGAGAGAACTGAGACCAAGCGAGATCGTTCGTACCCCGGCATCAACGCTACCTATATTTGTGCGATGAGGAGAGAGATGAGGAATCAGCTAGAAGAGCAATCTCGCACAGCAATCCGGGAAACATCCCGTCTAACAGACTCCTCACCATTACAAGGATACGTGGACCCCCGAATAGCATGTAGACGTTACGGTGTGCGTGGACACTTCGCACATGGGTGCCGTAGTGCGTAGATCGAATTCTGCTGCAGATGTGGTCGGTGCGGCATACGCACGCGTGATTGCTGCCGTGAGCCGCAGGGAAACGACATGAGCCCTATCGGTATCTAGAGGTAAACATATTTAAGCAGACGCATGGCTGAATCTTGGCCGCCGTGACCGTGGATGGGGAAAAGGTAACAGCTGCAATCGATATAGGGGTTACAAGGAGCTTCGTAAGCGATACGATGGCGAGAAGTCTGAAAGAGGACAGGTTAGACGAGTAAGGAAGCGAATGGTGATGAGCGATGCCAGGGCAAGAGTAAAAGTCGATGCGGTATATGCAGAGTTAAAGTTAAGTGACTAGGTTCACCAGAGTGAGCTGCTAGTCTTACCAGGGCTGGCCGATAGAGTAGTGATAGGAACGGACTACCTGGCGAAGGCTAACTTGGAGTTAAGGTGTGGAGAGCAATCATTAACGATGAAAACGAACGACTTAGGGCAAGCAGCAGTCACGTGTACAACTATGCTCGAAGAAGATCCTACCGAAGCCGTCAGGACCGAACCAACAGCCAAATCAGCGGATAACGCAATAGATGACTCGGTGAGCGAGTTCATTAAGCGTGAATTGCAGATAGTGATGAAAGATGATAGACCGATTAAACAGTGGTATTGTCCCAAGAACCCAAAGATGCAGGAAATAATTAACCAGGAGATCGACGAACTCATCGAAAAGGGCTGCATTGAACCATCCCATAGCCCACACAGTGCTTTCATAGTTCTGACAAGGAAGGAAAACGGCAAATGGAGGCTTGTATTTTTGCTTTTTAATAGATAAAGCTTGATTCAATACCTTTCCAATGGTGCCCCATTTTTGGAGATAGAGCAAGAAATATTGAACTTATAACGGCATTTTTTTTTACCCAACTTGACTTTTTTTACTTACGTTTGCAACGCCCATAATTAAAAAAAAATATTTTTAAGTCCGTTTCTGTCAGTTTACAGCGTGGCGACAAATAACTGTTACCCCAGTTTTTTTGAGAAATAAAAGGGTCCTTTATAGGTTTTGCGAAAAAAGTATTTTATTGTTAATTTTCCACAAATTTAATTTAGTTGTATTAATTAGTTTTTAAATTTTAATCCTTATTTACATTTGCCAGCAGTGTAAACTTTGAGAGAAAAGTTCATTTGGCATGCAGGTCTACGACAGTTAATTTATTCCATATCTTCTGTAACCAAGGGCAAATTTTCTCCATTTTGAGTCCATTATACTCCCCCTTTTGTCCAACATAAGGCCTCATACTTTAAAATCGAATAGACTCGGACCTGGTAACTAGGACGGCCATTCATTCGACCAACCTTAAACAGTTTTTTTTTTCTTTTTTGTATATTTTTATACAAAGCCTAAGAAAAAATACACCTGAAAAAGACTTGCGTGCCAACTGAACTATGCTCTCAAAGTTTAAACTGCTGGCAAATGCAAATAGGGATTAAAATTTAATTAATTAGTTTAATTAATTTAATGACGTTTTTAAATAAGTACATAGGTACACAGTTTCCAACTTCTTTGTAAGAATCAATGAAATACCTAATCAGCGTGGACAACCACATTGAATATATTATAAGATTACGACTAAGCAATTAAAAATTGGACTTATTGAACTATATCGTCGCTCAGCGCGAAATACCTCGTACATATAGGCCAAACGTAGTGCCGCCTATACGATGGTAAATAAACTTTACTAAAGCGCAAAAAACCGATTTTTCCAAAACTGTGGAATGGTATTTTCACTGAACCTACTTGCTATAAGATTATTATTATTAATCTGAACTTAAATTACTAAAGTAAGCAGTAACGGCAAAAGAATAACCAAATCCCTTTTTTATTGCACATACATCGACAGGTGTAGCTGGCCTATGTCAATTAAAAACTACAGTAACAGGTCTATTCTGCGCTGCTAATAAAAAGTTTGTAACCGGTAAATAAAGTTCCTGTCAATTTTTAAACCCTTTTCGCATTCTGTGTACTCTTGTAGCCGGTAAATTTTGTTACCATCTCGTAAGCTGGTAACAAAGTATTGCCCCGCGAAATATGCAATGCCAGAATTTGCACAATTCTTCATAGCTGAATCGCTGAATATTTTTACTGCATTACCAACGTTCCTAGAATCGCGGTGACAAGAACTGGTAACATTTTTTGGTAATAAAATTTTCCGGTTACAAAATCTCCGGTAACGTGCAGAATAGACCTGTTAGTATTAAAAAATAACCAAAACGGGAAAGATCTTAACAACTTCACAGGCAAGAAAAAAATAACCAAAATTGGTTAAAAGTAACCAAAACGGCAACACTGGGCCAATTTTCAAATAAGGCATTACCAAAATCTTTCTTCTCACTCTAATATTATTTCACCTGGTATAATCCCATCATGGGTGGGGTGCATGCAATAACACCATACGCAATAATTCCCATTACTTGGACATTAAAAAGTAGTTTCAGAAGTGAACTAGTGTAATTTTATTATTATTTCCTTTTCTAACCGGTTATAATGCCTCCAGTTCATAATTGCGAAAGGAAGCAAGGGGGCGGGGAACGCGAGCGCGAGAGAGAGCGCTACGTCGAATGCGGGTGGCGCGGCGCGGCGTGAGAACGTGGACCGCTGCGACGCTGGGCACTTTCAAAATTGTATACTTACAAATCCGTCCATTTAACTTGTTCATGTACTGGGTGACTTTTGTGTTATTTCACTTTGTGACTTTGTGTTACTTCACCCCCGTCCTCACAACATTACTAATTTTTTATATAAGAAATATCGTTATCTATACAATATATCGATGACTGAGTGGAAGATCGACCTATCTCAGCAGCCAGTTCGAAAACGCCCTATCACAGAAAAATTTTCAACAACGCTCTATCTCATAAAACTTTTCAGGAACATCCTATCTTAGAATTTGGTTGAAGAACGCCCTACTCCAGCTGCCGATTCAAAAACGCCCTATCTCAGCTTATTATTACAACGCTTTTATCAACTTGCAATGTTGTGCGTCCAGAAACTTTCAATGTTGTGGATCCAGAAACTTTCAATGTTGTGTGTCCGACACCAAAGCAAAGCTTTGAAAAGTTCCTATAAAAAAGCATAGTGCATAGGGCGACAGCTGTAGTGAATAGGGCGAGGTAGATGACATCTAGATGTCGCCCTATGTACTACGTTTGCTACAGCGGAAATAGACGACACGCCATTTCTTTAAATAAAATTAATTGGTGCTCGTTTGTATGTACATACATATGTAAATGCATGTGTGTGCACCTTTCTATTAATATCGTTGAATTATTTTAATATCTATTGCAAAATTTTATTCAGACAGGACTAAAAAGTAGAAAATAAATAATATAAAAAAAA
>NW_023460779.1:0-3185 GCF_013731165.1 Rhagoletis pomonella | reverse complement strand
GTTATTTCGCCGAGCTTTCTCGCTTCGTCACTGCACGGAGCCTAACCCTTCCCCCTACAAAATCCTCAGCAACGCTTTTCACCACTTCGGCGAAGGAGGTCAGACTGCAACTGGGTATTCTCGTCGATGACGAACCAATTCCGACGTCGAATAATCCGAAGATCCTCAGAGTAACCTTCGAAAGTCTGCTCTGCTTCTCTGCGCATACAACCGCAATTGTCAATAAAGTACAAAGCCACAAAAAAGTCCTCAAGTCGCTAGCCGTCAGCACTAGGGTAAAGACAAAGAAACGTTGTTGGCAACGTACAAGGCAATTGGCCGCCCGGCTCTGAACTATGCAACGCCTGTGTGGTTATCGGGGACTAGTAGGACGCAGTGGATGAAACTGCAGACCTGCCAAAACACGGCACTCAGACAGCGACAGGATGCCTTCTGATGTTGCAGCAACATCACCTGCGCGACGAGGCCCATATGCTCCCGATTAAGGAACATAACACAATGCTCTGCAAGCAATTTTTAGTAGGGTGTCGTTCTGGGGACGCAACCACCAGATGTGGACGAGACAGAGCTTAGTCTGCCTCGGGAGACTCGGACCTCATAGCTCAACTTCTGGCCCTGCTGGCTACTGCAGCAGGTTGAACTCATACCTGAGCAGAATAAATGCAGATGTGCCAAGTGAATTCCCGGCATTAGGAGAGACGCCCCATGACTCGCAGCATATCTTCGCATGCCCATTGAACTCCACCCTGCTAACGCCTCTGGCCTTATAGACAGACCCCATCGAGGCTGCACGCTTCCTTGACGACAACGATACAACAACAACAGGAAACATGTGTTGGCATTAGCTGAGGGAAAAGACGACATTTCAGAGTTCTTAAAAATCTAACTTTAAAAGACGCACTGCGCAATAAAATTGATTTTGAAGAACAAAAAACTCAATCTGGATATAGTGAACAATCTGTTTTCTATGAACTTGTCTTGCATTAATTAGTTCATTCGACCCAGATAGCACTGTAAATAGCTTTCAGCAACCATCATGTCACACGCCAAAAAAAAATTACCTTTTCCGGGTGGAAAAAGGACCGATTTATTCGAAAAAATCTTATTTATGGTCCGATTTGCTTAAAATGTGGTACGTAGATAGCTTTTTGCTATATTAGCATAATTATAGGAACCTTTTTTTCGGGAAGTGGACCAGGGACCGATCTGTTGGAAAAAATCTTATTTATGGTCCTTTTGCTTAAATTTGGTACGTAAGTTGCTTTTTACCCAGATTCGCATATAGGATCTTTTTTCCGGGAAGTGGACCAGGGACCGATCTTTCCGAAAAAACTGTGTTTATGATCGGATTTGCTTAAAATTTGGTTACCTACGTACCTTTTTTTTTGCATGGATTAGTATATAGGATCCTTTTTTCCGGGAAATGAACTAAGGACCGATCTATTCGGAAAAAATCTAATTTATGGGCCGATTTGCTTGCAACTCGGCATGTAGGTAGCCTTTTGCCTAGATTAGCATATAGGACCGATCTATTCGAAGAAGCCGTATTTATGATCCAATTAGCTTGAAATTCGGCATTGGCATTTTTTTGCCGGTTCAGTCCGATATATTCGAAAAAGTTTTATTTATAGTCCGATTTGCTTGAAATTTGGCCCGTAGGTAGCTTTTTGCCTAGATTAGCATATGGAATCCCTTTTTCCGGTAAGTGGAACAGAGACCGATCTATTCGAAAAAATCTAATTTATGGTGGGGTTTGCTAAAGGAGTTATTGGAAAACGGGCGTGGCGCCTTCCAAACATAATGAAACTTGTACCTATCTGTAAATACATATCGTTACCTTAATCCACAGAGGCCCTAACCAACACTTTTTTTTCGAAACTACGTTTTTCACAGATTTTGCTAGGATAGATTGAAATACACCTTCAATAAAAATTGTTAGTACCAAAAACAACGGAGCTGCATGCCACATGCTACCTGTTTTTATACCCGAGCGCACTTGTGCACAAGGGTATATTAATTTTAACGGTTGTTTGTAACAGCCAAAACGAATCGAGATAGATATAGACAAATGTATACATAAATGCTCAGAATGAATAGAGAAGTCGACTAAGCCATGTGGCACCCTGAAATTGTGCATATGGAAACTGTGCATACGAAATAATGCATATGAAAAAAACCGAAATAATGCATACGAAAAAAACCGAAATAATGCATATATGCACAGTTTCGGTTGAAAACCGAAATAATGCATATGAAAAAACCGAAATAATGCATATATGCACAGTTTCGGTTGAAAACCGCAATAATGCATATTAGAAAAACCGAAATTATGCATATGCACTCTTTCGTTTGAAAACCGAAATAATGCATATGAAAAAAACCGAAATAATGCATATATGCACAGTTTCGGTTGAAAACCGAAATAATGCATATGAAAAACCCGAAATAATGCATACATGCACACTTTCGTTTGAAAACCGAAATAACGCATATGAGAAAAACGAAGTAATGCATACATGCACAGTTTCGGTTCAAAACCGAAATAATGCATATGACAAAAGCCGAATTAATGCATACATGCACAGTTTCGAGTCAAAACCGAAGTAATGCATATGACAAAAACCGAAATAGTGCATACATGAAAACGAACTTCTTTCTGAGTAGGCGGCCTTCGGCCGCGCTTAGGGATTATAACCCTTACTAAGTAGTATTCTCCTTTCTGTGTTGCCGTAAAAGGGGGCCGGAAGTATTTTTGCGCAGAACTTCTTTCTGCGTAGGCGGCCTTCGGCCGCGCTTAGGGATTATAACCCTTACTAAGTAGAATTCTGCTTTCTGTGTTGCCGGAAAAGAAGGGCGGAAGTATTTTTGGCAGAACTTCTCTCTGCGTAGGCGGCCTTCGGCCGCGCTTAGGGATTATAACCCTTACTAAGTAGAATTCTCCTTTCTGTGTTGCCGGAAAATGGGGCCGGAAGTACTTTTGCGCAGAACTTCTTTCTGCGTAGGCGGCCTTCGGCCGCGCTTAGGGATTATAACCCTTACTAAGTAGAATTCTCATTTCTGTGTTGCCGGAAAAGGGGACCGGAAGTATTTTTGCGCAGAACTTCTTTCTGCGTAGGCGGCCTTCGGCCGCACTTAAGAATTATAACCCTTACTAAGTAGAATTCTCATTTCTGTGTTGCCGGAAA
>NW_023460778.1:0-32253 GCF_013731165.1 Rhagoletis pomonella | reverse complement strand
GTTGCTATCTGTTTAGTAATTCAAAATGTATGTAATTTACAATTTAAATTAAACATTTTAATACAGGTGTCAAACGAAAGAAGTTCAGGAAGCCTTTTTCCCAAAAATATATTTGAAAAGGGTTGCTACCTGAATTAAAAATGAAATACTGCACCAAATTATTGAAAGCATTATATAAGAGAGTTGCCACATTGCCAAATATCGGTATTTGTGTAGTTTATGTCAAATAAAATTTGTATAACAATTTGACATTGGTAAGAGCCTCAAATTTTGTTTTTACTTACTTATAAATGGCCTTATTAACAAAACAATTAAATCATTTTAAAGAGCTTTTTAAAAGCAATTTTTCATAAAAATTTTCAATTTGTACAGCACTTAAAGGCTTCTTTTTTTATGAATTTGAGTAAAAATTTGGCACAAGCATGGATTATTTCCTGAAATGTAATCTGCTCCCTAGAGTTCCCGGGAAAAGAAAAATATCGAGACTGGTTCGAATAAGCATAGTTCTAAAGCATTCGGTATAACAGATTGGGACGCAGCTGTAACATTTGATAGCCTAACGTTAAACCGTATATTGGCGGGCGGAACCGCGGGCAAGAGCCAGTATTTTAATAACTTCGTTGACTATGGACAAACTGCAATACATATTCAATATTTCCAATAGGGAAATTTTATAATTTTTAATCACAAAATGTAAACGTCAGCTGCTGCATAATTTTCGTAAAATGCCGGGGTAGGGGAGGATGTCGTTGTCGGTCGCAACGGATGTTGTAAGCAGCCAGCAGAGTGGAAAAATGCTGTTGGATGAAATAATTTAATTCAAATTTTTTAAGCGGAAGATTATCTTCAATTCGTGGAAAAAGTTTAACATGAACACTCCTTCTGACAGTAGATATATATGCTACGTTTAGCACTTATAAAGTGACTGTTGATTACGATGAGTAGATACTTTCGTGGCAGCCAATATTTATGTAGTAAGAAATGCGAAAAAGGCGATTATTTGAGGCAACTAAAAACTTTTTTCAATAAAATTTCAAGTCCAATTTGAAACGTGCACGCGAAATCAAATAAACTTTTCACTCAGACAACTTTCCCTCTTAAAATGCAGCAGCTTACGCGTCGCCATTACATCCGAGTGTCTACAATTTTTAAAATTTTCGGCGAATTAACGCCACATTTTTTGTACATTCGTTCGTTTGTTTGTGTTTTTCCCATTTAACGGATATTAAGTTTTTAGTAAATAATCTTTCTAGACGCATATTGCCCACATTTTTTTTTTGTCGGCTTTAGGGGGGTGCTTTGCAGAAAATTAATTGCAGGGGAGTCCTTATTACAAATTTGCACTGCAGGCACATTTTTAACAGTAAGTACTCTGTGGTGCTGTGGCATTCATGCCCAATGACGAGCCCAAGTCAATTTTATTTAATAATACAAACAACCATAGCTAAAGTTGCCATCTGCCACAGGGGAGTCTGTACACACACATCTGTACTTTTTTCTGCTTAAATTATCCTATTCTTCATATTCACATCGTTGTCGTTGTGTTTTATGTTTTTCGTTATTTTTTACGGTTATTACTGCCAATTTTTTATCTAAGTTTTGCCGATCTGCAGAAGTGACCGCAGCCAAATATGCAATGTGGTTACTCTATTTAAAATGTGGGAGGTGTGGAAAGGTAAAATGAAATTTTTCTTCCTATTACTTCGGAATTCTATAATGTAGAAGCTAGAAAAAGTTAAAAAAGTACGATAAGTACAGAATTTTAAGTGTATATTTGTTAGGCGTAGACGGTTTTGCAATGTGAACTGCGCTAATAAATAGGTATAACCACGTCATCTCCTTTTGTAATACTATTTACTCGTTTATTTGCTCTAAGTACATAAGTATACTGACTTTAATATATATAAATAAATTTAGCATACGCAATTTTTGGTGTTATTGTTGTATTTCCAATCTACGGGCCCTATTACACTCATCATTCTTACGGCAAGCGACTCTGGAGAACTTTTTATTTATTTTTCAACTTTTTATGCGCACTATGTCATCCCCTTTATTTTATTACAAAATGGTAGGGCGGTGCTCTGTCGCTGTCTTCAAAGCGCAACTCAATGCATGAATGAATATAAATGAATGAGTGCGTAGTTCGCTGAGGGACAAAATGTCGGAGGGTGCGGCTGGAGGCGGTTGCATTTGTCATTTTGTGAATGGGTAATTGGTCAACGACTGGTGGCTTTCTGGTGAGCCATAGTGTGAAACCATATAAAAAAGCCGACAATTGACAATAAATGGCAGAGTTAAAGACTTGTGCTGTATTTTAATAGTTGTGAGAAATTTTTGCTGTACATATGTATGTATTTAGATGTGGTTACAGATTGAAAAAAAAACATCGAAATGAAAAACATCAGCCATTAAAACATCGATGTATCGAAATATCAGTGTTTTTGTTAAATGGCTTCGGATTGATAGGGGAAAAACATTGTGAAGACTTGGAGTAAACCTTGAATAAAAGCCATTTAAAACATCGCTCCGAGTAACGTCAATGCATCGATGCACATAGGTAGATTTAGTTGATTTTGGTGGCCAGAAGTGATATATGGGGTATTCACAATGGTGTCGTAAGTGTCGTATTGTTGTATGTCGTAAACTTTAAACGCCTAAAAAAGTATATGAAGGGGGTTCGCAAAGTACCATCAAAGTCATGTCATGAATTTTCGCCGTGTTAAAAAATAGTTGGTTATGGTTTAAAGTTCTCTAAACATCTATTTAAGCTTTTAATGTTTACGACATACAACAATACGACACTTACGACACCCTTGTGAATCCCTTAATTATAAAAAATTAACATAGTATTTATAAATAAATTTATGGCTTCCTTTCGAAGTTTTATCGCACTTATAGTATATGCATCTATTCCAGACAACAGCATGAGTTTACCCACTTCCATCTAAACAGTCTGAACTCATTGCTGTGAACTCTATAAGGTTAGTGAGAAACACCGTACAAACAGTGAGATTCATAGTTAGTTTTGAAATCAATGTTTAGCTGCAGTGTACTCATTTGATTTCAAATATGGCATTGATATACTCTTTCCAAATCAAGTCAAGCGAGTGAAAAATGCTATTATGAAAAGCAAGTCGAGCAATCGAATGACACCCATTGACTTCAAACAATTAGTAGAGAATACAACAATTTTGAAAAAAAAAATGGATATTGATGAAGTATTTTTTTAAATATATTAGTTTTACTAAATTATTTAGTTATGCACCTAACGTACATTTATATAATTAGTCTACAAAAGAAATGCAATGTTACCTCAGAAGACATCGGCTATATAAGCGACTTGAAAAATAAGTTGCTTTATTATTTAAGTTGCTGTTGAAAACTAACAGATTTGCACAAAATTGTGCTTTTTTATACCCGCGAGCAAAATAGCTCAAGAACTTTACCGAATCTGAGCAAACGTACACAAAAGAGAAATGTTTACAAATTATGAGAACGTTAACTGAGAATTCTGACAGTACAACGGAACACAAATTGCGGATGCACCTTTGTTACCTTCAGACAACTTTGAGCTGTTTTCAGGTCTTCTTAAACAACCTACCTTTGTGAGAAGAACTGATAAAGCTACTGCAGAGCTGCGGCGATATGAAAATATTGAGGTATATTTTCATACGGACTTCGATATAATTAATTGGTGGGAGGTACACAAATGCGAAATGCCGCTGCTGCATAAACTCAGTCGTAGAGTAATAGCCACTCCTTCAACTAGCGCATCGTTAGAAAGAGTTTTTTCTTCTGCTGGAAATGTTATTTCTGACAAAAGATGCTACCTTTTGTCAAATGATGATGCCCTTAATCAGTTGATATTTTTGCATTATAATATGCAGCTAGGGAACCAATAAAATTAACAAAAATTGTCTTTACAAATGTTTTTTCTTTGATACTTTCATTATAGCAGTTATGCCATACACTTGTTTTTCAAATCAAGCACTTGTTATTCGAATCGAGCACTTGATAGTGTGAATTACTCACTCAACCGACAATGTTTTTTCAATGCTATCGCAAGTTATGTTTGGAAATAAATGAGTCCGAGTGTGTGCAGATGTGAAAAGAAAGATAGTGACTTAAAATGTAATTTGAGTGTATCCATGCAGCTCTCTGATCTATTCACAACAATTTCATGAAACAACTTTTAACTGTCATGATTTTGTTTGCAAGTTAATTGTTATAATTTTAGTGGTGGATGCTATTTAATCAGCCTGGTAATGTCATTGCCTTTTAGCAAAATTTTTATAAATATTTATTGTTTATAATCAATTTCTAGGTAGTTCTTTCTTTAAGTATTTTTACATCAATTGTAAACCTTATGAGAGGGTTTGAAACATTTCAGTGTCCATGCCTGTGTCTTCCATAAAAAAAAATTGTCGAGCATACTTTGTATGAAAAAACTGTGTGACATTGTCGGGAAAAAAATGTTCCAAACTTGAATCTTGCACTTTATTAAATTTAAAGGGACAAAATTTAAGGGACAAAAGGACACTGAAATATTTCTAAGCCAGCGGATTAGAAAGTTAAAAATCTGTATGCAAACTTATCGAATTTTCCTGAGTTTGGCATGAAGTTTAAAATAAACGACAGATTTTTATTTTTTATCCTCTTTACATCAGATATAGATCAGAAAATAGTTTTGGTCGCCTAATTCTGTGTTTAAGAATTTTATATTTTTCGGTGACACCTTCATTCGGCAATATTTTTTTTTTATTTAACTGGCTTAAAAAGGAGGAGGTTATCACTTCGTCGGAATATGTAAACCGTTTTCGAAAATTCTTTTTGTTAATGTAAAGGAGTTCCCTCAGGGGTGGTTCCATACTAATTTGGTTTAGTTCCGATCATGAGATCATTAAAAACCTAACGGAATTCCCAAATTTTTAAATGAACATATAAGCAATACTTGGATATAGCTTTTAACAACGTCTACCGAATTCTATGAATTTTTTTTTTATTGGAAAGGGAATACCTTGGAGGTAATCCCATATAAATTTGATAAGCACTGAAGTCGGCGGTTTTTTTTTTGCTTAGAAATTACTTGTAAATAGTTCTACTGGAATAATCAAATGATTTTTAGTGAGTTTAATTTGGTGACATTAGGGTGGTACGAGTATTGGGCACCTGCAATGCAGCACATCACTATTTGCCAGTGACTGTTGCCAGCGGGGAGCGAAGTTTTTCGAAATTAAAGCTCATCAAGACGTACCTAAGTGCTACCATGTCCCAAGAAAGATTAAAAGCTTTAGATATCTTATCTATCGCAAACGAGATTACCACTCAGATTGTCTTGTACAAAACCATCGAAAAATTTGCTCAAGCCAAAGCACGCAAAGTAAACTTTTTTGTAATTGATACTTGCAAATTTTGATGCTTAAAAATGCTTAAAACTTATTATTATCAAAGGGCGCCTCGTTCCATCTACGCCCCGGGCGTCGTTGCTTCTAAAGCCGGCCCAGCGTGCGATATGTACATATGTATGTATGTATAATATATATCGTATATGTATCAAATATTTGGTTTTGATTCTTTTAGGATAACTGCTCTCATAACTCAATATTGGGGTAAACGAATCTTGTCTTTAAACTTTAATTTACTACTTTGTGATTATGTACATATGGACTTTATGTATATAAACTCACGTTCACTCACCAAAGAAAATGAAAACAGCTCAACTAATCTCGGCTACGAAATGTAAATAAAGGTTGCTTATGCCTTATCAATGTCTACGCACTAAATCAAATTCAACTATCTTGCATTTGTGCTTCTATTTAAATGTGCATTAGCACGTATACATACATCCATATGTATATCAGTGTTGCCAAAAATCTTAAAAATAAGATTTTAAATTAAATTAAATTAAATTTGTACAAATTTTTACCTCGACGAACAGAACCAATAGTGTAGGGTATTTCATCCGCTTAACATATTCGTCATAAATAACATTTTTCTTCATCCTTCATTTGCTAGTTATAATGATGTAGCAAGCATGACATAAAAAGTTAACAATTTTAATTAAACTTTAAAAATGTTTTAAAATCCTAATTTTAAAGATATTTTCAGTGTAAAATTTTGCGTTTAAGAAAATCTTTTTTTTTGGAGATTTTTAATAAAAAACAGCCTAAAAAATCTTAAGGCGCTGGCCCAATGCAGGCTTGCTTTGCATGCCTTGCTGACTTTAATTTGCTTTGATTTACTTCGAAAACTTGTTTGGCCGAATGGCGGCTTGTAACGCTGTCAAAGTAACCAGATGTCTGGTTGAAAAGTCAATGTCTGTTCCCTTAAGACAAATAATTATTTTCTTAGAAAACTGTAGAAAATGTATCAACAACTTTCATATTTATTTTTAAATTAATGCGAAATGATGTTTGCATTTATATATGTATATCTACATTTACTAAAGAACCTATAACTTAAAAGAGCGATTTACTTGAAGAAAAGAGCTAAAGAAATTTTTTCCTCTCGTGTAAAATTTGTAAAAGTGGACTTTGCAACTTTTTACTATAAGATGACGATATTTAGGTTAAAAATAAATATGGAAACAACGAACAATTTTTATTTCGTTTCGCATTGCTTGCATGACTTTTCTGTTTAATTAGGTAAGCAAATTTTTGTTTGTATTTATGTTTTTTGAACGGGAACATACCTCTTTGTCAAAAGCCTACAAAAGGGTTACAAATAAAACGTTTGCCTATTTGAAACTTTGAGGCGCTTAAAGCAAGTGAAGAAAAGCTGCCATTTGGCCAGCCTTTATATGTTTTAGTATATTCCAAATAATTTTTGACACTTCTCGCCGCGAAGCAAGAAAAGCAAGCCTGCATTGGGCCAGTACCTTTAGTTTTGAAGATAAATTTTCACTTATGGCAACGCTGATGTATGTATATGCAATTGAAGCTAAATTTAAGTACATACGTACTTATATAAATACCTATCTATGTATGTATGTAAAGATATACGGACTAATCTGTTAATACATAAAATCATATCTGATAAGATGTTCAACATCAAGAACTAGTTCAAGCAAGCAAGCAAGAACAATTTTAGTCTAATTAAAATGAAAATATCGTACGACTAAGCTCCAAAGCGTGGATCCAAATTAGCCTCCAATTAGGTAATAATGAGAACTCATTACTTAGTATTAACTAGTTAATTTTATATACGAAAAAGAAAACGAACAACCTTTTTAGCGATAATTTTACTTTCACTATCAAGCAAAAATACATTTAAAATAACGTCACTAGACACGAATAAAGACGCGCTAGTGTTTCTACGGCGAAAAAAGACGCGTAATTCGTAAAAATTTACGAAAAAAGGCGCTTCAGAAAAACTTCGGCGAAGAAAGACGCGTAATCATAGATTTATACTTGGCCAAGGACTGTCACTTCAGCATCGTTCCCCAAATTTCTTTGGAGAATTTACATACTGTTACACCCGCAAACATGGTTAACCGCGAAAATAAGTTTACTCGTCCTTCTTCGCCGTCAAATGTTTTAACGCGTCTTTCTTCGCCGTCGACTAAGTATGTTAAAAGTCGTTCTTCGCTGAAGTTTTTTTATGCGCCTTTTTTCGCGATCAACTTTTGAGCTCGCGCCTTTATTCATGTCTAGTGACGATAAAGTTTAATCCATTTTGCTAAAAAAATCTAATACTTATTTAAGGCAAGCTAACTTTACAAATCAAAATTGGAGAAATTTGTCATTTGTGCGTTAGCGATTGAATTGGATGGGATTGAATTGCATTGTCTAATTTGGATTACACTGGATTGGACTGGTTCGACTGATTCTGATTGGATTGAATCAGATTTGGTTGGGTTGTCGAAGTTACTTATGGTGATCATATGTTGTCCCCATAGACAGTTTTTTTAATCAGTCCCACCAGTGCTTCGGGAATTTCTCCTTTTAACAACTGGTGCAATTGGATGATATGTAAACACACAATTTGCGAATTCTTAAGCTCCTTCATTAACAGATCCTCCTGCGTAGATAATGTCTAGTTCTCTCTAATGTTCTATTGTAAGAAAAGTTTACTTTCTTCCAAACCAGAATCCAGATATCAGTTTGACATTTGAAGGAAAGAACACATGGTACTGCTAAATACCGCACTGCACTCGATCACCGATTCCAAAAGAATACAATCAGAACAACGTTTTCATCGACTCCTCTTAGATCGTTAAATTTAAAATACCAATTGAAAAAAAATCATTCAGTCCGTAATGCCTTTACAGTTAGTTTAATCCGGTAGCTGCGTATGTAATCAAGGTTCTGCGCCACCGGACTACGACGCGCCGAAATATGTTACAGTGGATCTAATTAAAGCTGTGAAAGTATAAAATATGGTATCAGACCCCAAGCCTAACAAAACGTACTACGATGCTGTTCAACAAATTTCCAAGCTCAAACTTTCTTAACCTACGCCAGTTTCTCGCATTGTTGTAAACTTACTTATGGTCTGATTATGGTAACTTAAGGTAATTTACAGGCTCTCACTTAAACATTCTCTTAAATGGATATTGCTTTTAATTGAACAGCCTAAACTTAACGTAACTTAATGCCACACCGAATATGTTTCATTTTGATTTTCTATGTTCTACGTTCCGTTAAGTTAAATCAAGTTGCCATAATCAGACTTTTATTTTGTCTTACACCTCTATGCATCAGAAGGTTAAGATCATCCAGCTTCCTTTTCCACGTAAGATCGATTTGAGTTGTCTTGTCGAGATTAAAAGATAGAATTCTTCGGCCTTTTTGACACCAATGTACGTAATGTCTAAATCGATATTTTTTTTCAAATGAAACTTCTTATTCAGTGATGGTTGCGCTAAACATTTAACGCCACGATGAAGGAAGGATATGGTTGAACAAAATGGGTACGGTTGTGTTGCACGAGACGAAATACATAAGACAGAGAAGAGACGTAACTATAAGGGTAAAGGAAAATAGAAGTTTGAAGAAAAAGAGGAATACAACAGAGACAAAGACTAACAGCCCTACTCCCATGCAAATTTGCCACCTATGGAAAGTTTCTTATTGTGTTTGAATACTTCAAGAAAAAGTATATCAGTTAAGGCTGCTTCGAAGTATAATTGTAAAAAACTTTTCTTTTTCACTTACGCGCGGTTTTATGGACCGATACGGTTCTTGTTTGGAATGTATATTACTTAAATGGAATAAAATAGCTTCACAGAAAAAAATTGGCCGTTAGGTGGTGCGGGGTCGACTAACAAAAGCTTGTCTTAAAAAAAATATTTTTAAATTACTTGTTTTTATTTTTATTTTTATGTTTATTTTTATTTTTATTTTTATTTCTCTTTTTATCAAGATATTAATCAAAAGAAGAAATATGTTGTCTTGTTATGCCGAGTTTCCACTAGGCATTGAAATGACAAAAAATGTCTGCCATTTAAAAAAATTACATGTGGAAATGATCTTAATGACTTTTTTTATGTAATGACACGATTATTTTTTAATGACCGACTTTTTGACATTAGTTTTGTCTTTCCAGGGAACTTTTTAGCTCACTGGTTTTTTTTTTTTTTAATTTGATAATACATATTTGGAAATAGCTCTGCACAGTGCTAGAAAACAAAACTTTTCTGTTAAAAATAGTACAGCGCATTGATGTTTCAAACAATTTGTTGAGCCCGATATTTGATTTTGCATTTGTTAATATTTAATTCATTGGTGCAAAGTGCAGAGGAAGTAGCAATTTTGAAAAAAAAATCTAATTCTGTTCCTGCTAATAAATATTACATAATAAAAACTAGTTTAAACAATTTTAGGTTTCCCCTAATGCGAAAAAAAATTGCAAAAGTAAAAGTGTAAATTTATCAAAAAAATTCAACAAAATTTCATTTTCCAAGAAAAATTTTAGGTATGCATTTTTATATTGTAAATTATTGTTTTTTTTTGTGACATTTCGAGCACACTTTATGCCTTAAGGGCTATTTGCAGCTCTCAAGCACAACAAAAAATTCATGAAAAAAGACGCACAAGAAATGGAAAAGTAATTTTCTTCTATCAAAATTTCTCAAATTTGTTCGCCGCTCTCAAGAAAAAATGTTCGTATATTTATTTCTTCAAGCTACAAAAATAATGAAAAATAATTGCTGCGATTTTTCTTGAGAGCCGCAAACAGCCCTTTATGGAAGAAAATGCCTAGCACCGTCAGAAAATCAGAAAAAAATATTGAAAATCAACGCAAATTTTTAGCCACTGGAAATTTACACTTTATGATACTCAAATTTGATGAGCTATAAAACTGCAAACCAGAAGTTTTCTAAAAAGTAAAAAATTTAATTTTGATGTTGTATAACATTTCAAGCTTTCCTTTTGAAATTTTTTTGTCGTTTTGGGGGAATCCCACAATTGTTTTCGACTAGTTTCTAAATTTTACTAGTTTTCATAAAAAAAAAAAATTAATCAAAGCGGTCGAAAAATCTGGTCTAAAATGTGTTGAGATTTTTAGACCTAAAATTGTTAAAAAAGTTTTAACCTAAAAGATCGAAATCAAAGTAAAAAAAAAACGTTTTTAAAACAACAATTTAAATAAAAAAAACTTTTTTAACATATTTTCATGAAAATTCAAAACTATAACAGGTTTCTTTCTTTGATGTCCACTGACTTCTTTTAGTTTAAAAATATTTTATTGCAATAAATAATTGGTTTATTAAGTGTAATATTATTTTCAAGTGAGTAACTGCCTACATAAACAAACACCGAGAGACTCAATCAGCCATTCATTGCTCATCTGTGCGTATCGTCAACGCGGTGTCGCCTTACCTAAGCGTAGTTTTACGCCTCACTTGACGAATTGACTTCAGATTTAGTATTTTGAGTAAAATAATATTTTATAGGCCGCAACTGGGAGTACTACTCACGAAAGGCGCCTAAGTTAACCGCAAAACAAATACATTGGTGCTTGAATGTAATTATCTACGAACCAGTATTCATTCATACAAATTTATTGTACTTATGTACTTATGTATGGCATATATATATGTAGTATTAATTCGTATATGATTTGTCATAAAGATTCCCGGCAGGCAAAATTAATAACTAATGAGAGAAATATATAAACATATTAACATAAACAGTTAGGAAAAATACTAAAACTCAAAACGAAATACCTAGAAAAATTGGCATGAAATTGATAATATCGCAGTAGGCGAAAGAAGAAATGAAGTTTTTTATGTTTTTAACTTTTTCCTTTTGTATCGTATAACACCATTTAGAGAATCTTAAGGTTTTTCCTAACTATTTGACATTAGTTCCTTTCAAGACTACTTATAATACCTCAAACACTTACTTTTTACTTATCCATCATAAAATTTCTGCAGGGTAGCTGTAATCCAGAGTTATGCGATTGCATTCGAATGCACATCTACTATGCGAATGCATACATGCATACATACATACATACATATGTATGCATAAAAATATATTTTAGTGACGATCTCGTAAAACCACATAACCGTTAGTTGCATTTCGCTACCAGACCTGTAGAATATACCTAAATGGATAAGAAATATGTACATGCTTTTGCACATATGTATATGTATGTATGAATGTGTGCGTATATTTACGAATAGAGCGAATGGAAGATGTAGCTAAAAAAAAACCTTTATTGACACATTTCTCATCAATGCCGAAAGCTAACAACATTGAAATCTATCTACAGACATATTTTTTATATTCGCGTGTTAAATTCCTATCTAAATTTAGCAACAAGTTGATGTAAATTTGTTTTTTTGTATATTTAAATCTATAGAATAATATAATTCATATGTATGTATTCTCTCTTTGGCCTTTTCCGTTTTAAAGGCACGGCATCCGTTTTGAATCAATGCATTAGAGAAGTTAACGCGATAAAATAGTCTTTCAGCAAGAATCAATTTGTCTATAAACCACGCAAATTACCATTCATAGCTCGACTTAAAATATCCAAAAGCTATGGAGTCTAAAAGCATAGCCCTTTGTGTCGCTATTGACATTGCGGTGACTTTTGCCAACAGGCCATATATAAGGTCATAAAAGTTGTCCTGTTATAGCAAATACAGACTGAAACGTTAATCCGGATTAACGGTGGAAGTATTACGGACTTACCGAACAGCGTGGTCGTGAGTTCGAATCACGAGGCCATAAAATTACCAATATTTTTTAGTTCCTTCAATTATTACCGTAATTTTTGTAATTATGGCTGCTGTGACCTTTTTTATAAAGCTTAATAGGTTGGGACCCGCCACGTATAAACCCCTTCCAGTGGAAAGTAAATATAACGTCTCGGATGAGACCCCCCTTTTGATGACGCCGAGGTTTTTCAACATCTCGCTCATTTGCGCCCATGTCCCGGAGCAATAGATGGACGTAGCATCCAAGGATCTCTTTTAGGTGCGCTTGAGGAGTACATACAGGCGTTGCCCCCGTCTCGATATCAAAATCCACGACAAAACGTCTGATAACGGTATGAGGCTGATCGACTTCGCTGTGGTCCAAAACATGGTTCTAGCGTGAAAACCTCCATCAATCTACTTGGGTGTCTCCAGATCGAAAAACGAGAAACCAAATTGATCATGTTGTGATGGACGGAAGGCACGCTTACAGTGTTTTAGACATACGTACACTTCGGGGACCAAGCATCGACTCCGACCACTTTCTGGTTGCAGTCAAGATAAGCAACAGCTCACCTAAATCTTAATATTTTGGCGAAATGCATAAAATATAATAAGTCTCATATTTTCAATGGAATAGCAATTCCGATTTTCTTTGTATGGAAGGTGATGCACCCTAATGTACATACACAGGTACACATGTATTGCCTTGCATTAGACATATCTTTATTTATTCTCGCTATTCGCTTGCTTAAGTGACAAGTCATCTTCATCAAGTCCGCCTTGCTGGCGCAACGCCATTGCTGTCTGACATTTCGTCTCCCTTTCTACCCTCTACTGTTTGTTTTTGTTACCTTTGCAACTTGTCATTTGCCATTAGAAAAGTTTGTCTGCATTCTTTGTATGTCTACCTTAACGTCTGTCCTGCTGTTCGTTTTTCCATTCAGAAATGCCGCTCGTTTGCCTCTTGATTTGTTTGAAATTTGTGTCTCTTTCTTGAGTCAACCTAGTTACACTTACTTACATTTGGTGTAGTGGTATGTATGTATGTATGTATGTATACATACTCATACCATCTGTAGTTACAAGTACTACGTAGTAGTTACTTACGTTATTCAAACTTTCCGCCGATGCGTTGGTGGCCTTGCCGCCCTTTATCAACACCTCTTGATCCTCCTGACCCATTTTGAAGTTCGCCTTTCTACTGTTTTTTTTTGTTTGATATATTTTGTTTTTGTATCGCTTTTTTCACTTGGGCCAACTTTTTGCAATCACTTTTTTCAATAACTTTTTTTCACTTATTTTTTCAACTTTTTTTTTGCTACTTTTTGGGTTATTCTGTTTTTATTTAGTATTTGTTTGCAATTTGCTGTCTGCTGCCAAAAAGTCGTAATTTGAGGCGGAATAAACGAAATAAAAAAGCGAAGCAAAACAGATGAATGCAGATAAGTAGTCAAAAGTTGGGAGTTTTTCGCACTTTTTCTAACAAGTTTGCGTTTTTTCATGAGCACCCTCGGCTGAATGGTTCCTTTTTGTGCGACTGCAACGGAAATTGATGCTAAATCAATTACTGGCAATCAGCCGAGAGTTTGAATCCAAAATAAACTTTTAATGGCAAAATTTGCAGTTTTTTATTACACTTTGCTTGGTGTATTTCTTCTAATAAATTGGCATAAAAATGGCAATTTTTAATCTATTCCTATTTTCTCTTTCACTTATTTTCGATAAAAGCGATTTGGTTTTTTTATTTTTTATTTAACTCTGGCATCACTATTGCTCATACTTCCGCCTTTTGCAATCGCTCTGATTACTGTTACAGCGTTGCCCGCGTTGGCGCTGCGCTGTCAGCTGGATTGACGATGGCGTCAAACGTTGCGGTGACAATGAAGTTTAACACTTTTTAGCAACTTCTGTTGTTTTTTACTTTTATTTTTTTAACTAAACAAGTACATATGTATGTATGTGGTTTTTCTGAATTTGATAATTTGAAGGTTCTTTTGCTAAAATTTTTTTTTTCACACAAACAATAAACACTTCAGCCACAGCACAGCTTGCGTATGCACTTTGGTGTGGATGTTTGCTGGTTCAGACGTCCTTCCCACTACCACAAATAACCTCCAATCACAAAAGTATCTTGGTGTGTATTTTGATCCAACTATTTACTTGTCAACTTTAATTAAATCGCAGGTAGCTGTGGCCACTACCAATTATACTGGGAGGTACTGAGTGCGCCCGTTGACTGTAGCAAACTGAGCGCTAAGCAAAGTTGAAGCATTCCTATTGCCATTGGTGATGGATAGATGAACTCAAATGATGCTCAGCGGTTAGGAGTTGAGTAAAAGTAACTGATGCGGCTTCTAGTCGGCTGCGTACCAGTGCTATTCGCTTGGCTCTTGGTGTTGCTCCCACAGCCGCTTGAGTGTTGTTTATTGACGGATCAACTGTCTGCCTGCTGCATTTGTTGTATCTACTCTTACGCTTGCTTTTCTTATCTGCTTTTTAACTTGTGAACTTTCTTTGTGACAGATAAGCGGCCCCTGTAGGCAATGTAGTAAGATAATGACTCTTATTTGAGAATCTAAAAATCGTTCTGGGTGTTAGCTGGAATTGTTTCGTTGCATCTCCAGCGTTCGATATTAAACTATGTAGCTGTGACAGTTGGAAATAAAACGCATGCACAAATAGAAGTGTATACCTCTATATGTATGTATGGATGGTCTATATAGCGATTTTTTTTTAATAAAAAAAGAACAAAAATAAATATTTTTTTAAATAAATATTCATAGTTTATTCCAAAGTTCGAACATTCCCATTACCTATGGAACACGATTTCATTCATGTGTCTGCCTCGGCTGGCTTCCGAATAGCACATCCTATTAACCCAGTTTTCCAAGACCTCGGTAACGGTTTCTGGCCCTATCCCACGAATGGCTTGCTTGATATTTGCCACAAAAGCCTGAATCGCTAATGGATTGTTCGCATAAGATCGGTCCTTCACGGCACACCACAAAATTAAGTTAAGTCTTACGGCGTCAAATCGCAGCTCCAAGTTGGCCAGTTGACATCGCCAAGACGACTGATAACAAGATTACCAAACTTGGCGCGTAAAAGATCGATTGCGGCATGAGCTGTGTGGCTTGACGCGCTATCCAAAGATCTTGCAAGTCCATGTCTTCATCTCTTAACATAGCCGCCGAGATGAAATCGCGTTTCGTCAGAAAACACGATTTTTGGAGCTGCAAAAGAAAGGAGGAGGAGAAAGAGGCGCTTTCGAATCTCACCTGTAAGTATCCTACTTAGGCCAGGAGAACTTTCCTGAGGGTACAAATCTTAAATTGCGGACCAGATTCTTAAAATACTTTGGTTCAGCAAAGGGGGAGTAAAATGATTCTAGTCATGTTACCACAAGGTCAGAGTGTGCTGTTGCTTCACATCTACCCATCTATCTTCATTTGTTGTAAGCCAAGGACCCTTTTTATACATATTATTCCATAACGATCTCGAAAACTATTAGGTTATGTTGGGGTAAAGTGGCTACCGGTGGGCACACCAATACACTTAGGCGCTTACTCCGGCCCAATGTGACGCCACAAAGGATGTCATTAGCTCCCTGTAGAATTGAAAAAATTAAGCAATAGCCTTACCCTTGTGCCAGCTAAAGCGCTCAGATCTCCAAAGGTTCCAACACTCAAGTACCTCAGTCTACTACTTCCAAATGAGGGACATTCGCAAAGTGATCATGCTTATTCAGGTTTCTCCTCGTCCTTGCAGCTTCTTCTCTCCTAGGGTCTTCCTAGGGTGATATAACCAGTCAACAGACTCCTAGCCAAGCAGATTTTTTGATCTTTTTGGCTTCAAGTTTCATCTAACATGCGTTTGCTTCTGAAAATAATAATTGTTGTGTGTTGAGCTTGCAGGCAGCGAGCGGTATGTCCAACCTCTTTCAGGACGGCGAAAGTGAAAAGGAAGTGCCCTTCCTTGCGAGCTCTTCCACCATCTCATTGCCGGGCATACCTCTGTGTCCAAGTGAAATGCTATGCCATCATGTTGAGTGATCTGTGATAGCTCACTACAATTTCCGAGTTACACGTGACAGAGTTCAGGGCTTTTAGAGCCGCCTGACTGTTTAAGAAAATATAGATATGGCTGCACCCGATTGCTTTGTTAAGAGTACACTCCTGATCCAACCTTGTTTTGCATTTTGGAACCGCCAGTGTCGAACTAGGGGGACATCCACACAGGCAGATATCCGCTGTATCCGGGTAAGATCATGGATACAACCTGGTGCGGCCCGGCTACAAGCGGGCTCCATACGCCACGGGGCTATTTAGGGCCCCCCAGCATGACCGATGCTCAGTACGGAAACGCTTTAGATCCCAAACCCACCCCAGTAAAATTTACCTCACAACCACGATCAAAGAACATTTCCGTGTGTCATAGCTATTGAGAAGCTTAAGCACACAGCACTTATCCCTGATCTTAGCTGGGTACAGTCCCGGCATCGCACAGGCCTACTCTGTGGTACTCATCACCAGTCGACACCCTTACAGAGGATTCAGTGGAGGAATTTCGTCTACCTCCCAACTGATTAAGATTTTTGCAATTTTTTTTACCTACGAATTTTAAAGCAGAGGCACCATGTTGTATTGAATTTAAACCGACCTGCAATGTCTTCTTATCTCTCAGCCATGTACGCACGTGCATACATATACGTAAATATATGTACTTATGGATGTAAATATTATCATTGCGATGCTTTGCTTATTTACATTTTCAATGATTGACACCTCATATGAAGGTGGAGGCGCCCCTTTTTGCACTAGTGCCGATGGCACTCAAACTCGCAGTAATTTACGCTTCCCTGCAGCCATTCATCGACTGCGTCAGGCCGTGATTTCCTTTTCTCTCTGCCATCTATGCATTGAATTTCAAATTTCAAAGTGTGCGATATGTTCTTTTTTTGTGTGCTTAGTTGTTGTATAGTGTCGCTTGTTTTTGTTGTTGTGCAATCGCTTGACGTTTATATGATTTATGACCGACGCTTTCCACTGCCCATTACAGTGAATTATTATGTCCTGCATGGGACAGCATTACGCCGTTGTTGTCGGCCCTGTTGCTGCTGGTGGCGGTGGTGGTGGTGATGGTGGTGAGGGTGGTGCCACATCGATACACAATTTATCAATCATTGGCGTTCTAGACAGAACTACGTATAGAACAAAAACAAAATTTAAATATTGTAAATACAGCTATGTACATCAGGGAATAACAGTGCATACCCAGCCAACCAGCGGAGTCCGCAGGATGCACAATTAGGACTCCCTATGCGGTGCGCTTATGCTCTTAGGGGGGCTCCGAAAAGAGTCCCAAAGTAGCATATCCGCGGGAGAAAAGTGCCTTCTCAATATATATGAAAAAGTGCGCATTTAGGACTCCTTAAATTAGTGTTTTCGGAGTCCCAGAAAGTTCGCTCAGATAGTCCGCAAAGACTGCGTGCGGACTCCCCTATTCGCCTATGATTTTGTGAAGAGGACTTCTTAAATTATCCCACGACGATTTAGAGGGAGTGTTTTGGGAGTATAGTTGGGAGGGATAATTGTCTATTGTAATGTACAGAAAAGGAGGATTTACGGTTTTTCAGAACGCTCCTAATTTAATTTATAACTTTTCGAATTTTTTAATCATTTATTTTTATTGAAAAAACTTTAAATTAAAGAAAGTGAATATTATTCATTAAAAAGGAAAAATTATGAAAAAAAAAATATATTTTTATCTTTTTTTTCAAGACGTTCCTGTGAAGAGTGGAACCACTAGCTTTATTGAATTTTTTTGCCAGAACCAGAAAATGTTCTAATAAATGCGCCTAAAGAGTTCTAAAGTTAGACAAAGGTATTTTTTACAAAAAAGTAAAGAGTTATTTTTTTTTGCGCTTTGCTTGCCTCCAAATGCATTCGCAACTGCCATAACGTCAACAGCTTTTTTTTTTTGCGGTATCCCTTTCCCGGAACATACGGAAGCGACGACCCCCATCTGGATTGAATTTTTATCTTACAGACTAGATAAACGGAAAAGAAAAACAAGATAATAAAAGAAAAAACAGTTTGACTCCTTTTTCACTCCCTAATCGGGGCGCTCCGCATTTGGCTAGCTGGGATATGAGCTTAGGATAATTGTGTGTATGTGCGTATGTCCGAACATGCATATGTATGCATTAATCAATTGAGTGCCACTACACACTAGCCTGGCGTTTCGCTCAAATCTCGTGCAGCATTTGACCAGCAGCTAAAAATCGCTACTTTTGAAAGTTGAATGTTAGTAGAATGTACCCTTGTTGTGTTTTAGCAACTTTTTGCTATTTTAATTGTTTCCACTATGAAATATGACTGTTTGCACTTTCCACCAACACTAGACACACACACGCACTCATATTACTTTGCTTTCAGAGTACCAATAACTAACTACACACATAGGAGTTGTGAATAAATTTTATTTTGGCTGCAGTCATGACAGCGAATGAGTTAATTGCGATTCATTCGCGCATTAGCACATAACGGTTGTTGCTTTGGAATTTGAAAAAAAAGAAAACTAATGCAGTATAGGGAAAAACCATCAAATGTTGCCATATTTGCTGGGCTGGCGTTATAACTTTTTGTTTCGTTTCTGGTCAATATTTGCTTTCGATTCGAATGCAAGCGCCATTGCCAGCTGCACTAATAGTGATTTTTGCACATTCATCATGTTTGACAGTTAAATTTGACATTTATAAATGCAATGAAAGCAAATTTTATTGGGTGTGAGAAATAATACAAATTTCTATTCGAACGAATATTGCTTTGGGAGTCAAGCCAAGGTAAGGTAAAAAAAATGCATCCCCTTTAGTCAAAGATGTTTACCGAGATAAGAGAAAAATCAGTTCATTGAGAAACATCTCTTAGAATTCCTTCAAGCTTTTCTATTTTCAAAAAAATATCTTTTACGAAATATGGCCGAGGGGTTTGAGGTATGTACTTACACTCCATAGAACCTGAGTTCGAGCCGTGGTCCGGGCAATATATAAATTAGTAAAAGTATTTTTAACAGGGGTCTCCCCTAGGAAGGCAATGGCAAACCTCCGAGTGTATTTCTGCCATGAAAAAGCTTCTCATAAAATCCATTTATCGTTTGGGGGCGGCGTAAAACTGTAGGTCTCCCCATTTGTGTAACAACATCAAGACGCACACCACAAGCTCGGCAAAATACTTAGCAAAAGTGCGAGCCAAAATGCTTCCATCTTAGCCTCCCGAAGGTCAGACAGTCTAAAATAAAGCGTGGAAATGATTCCACCTCATCATCTTCCTCCAGACAGCTGATTCAAAAGGGATCACTTGAAATTCCTAGTCTTATCGCGTGAATACCAATCGCACAATGGGCTGTCAGAACGCCCATCACTAGCCCTTGAGAGGTAAAGTGTTTTTCGGCACCCTTTAGGTCTAACGATCTGTAGGTCGTGTCTTGCTCTGCAAAAAGTATTTTAAAGTGCCCTCCCTATAACAACATTTTCTTCATTTTCTTCATTTTCTTTTTTATGTCACAAAAGGAGCATCGCTTTCTTTTGTCCACTTTATTAGGTATTAGTAGAGTTTGCGATTTCATTATCGCGAACACGAAGTATGCGTCTTAGTCTAGCGCTTGCCGAGCTAAAACTATGCCCAACCATCCAATAATGTACCCTAAGTGCTCCTTATCTGGGGATAAACCTAAACTAGCCTTATTAAGAAGTACTCCGACGCCATTGATAGAAAGATCAGAGTGTGCCGCTTCCTTGATGGCTGTTATTTCACCCTGAAAGACACTGCAGAAGTCTAGAAGCCTGAACATAGTTTTGGTGGAGAGTTTCCGACAGAAGAAAGCTTCACCAACCATGTCTCCAAGTTTTGATCCGTCCGTGAAGAAGTTTACCACTCCCTTCTTCGATTAACCCCGCCCTCCCAGTTCCCTCTTGAGGGATTACAGCTAGAGTAGAAGCTTATGGGAGCCATTGCTATGTGTTCAGGGCAAAGTCAAAGCCCTCCAGAGATCCAGAGTGTTATCAACCGGTTTCCCTGAGCCTAATAGCAGTTCGTACTGCGACCTTTATGTCTGAAATATCAGCAAGCGCCGTTTACAACATGACGTTAAGTGCCAGTGTATATGTGGTTCCTAATGCTCCACTTATTCCGATTAGGGCGATCCGCTGTAATCGCTCCAGTTGTTTTGCAAGTGTAGCCATCTCTAGTGAGTTCCATCATACAAGGGCTCCGTGAAACAAGATAGGTTTAAATCTGGTTTCATAGAGCTAATGAATTACTTTGGGCGAGAGGCCTGACCTTTTACCGAAAACTCCCCTACATCAGTACAAGGCAACTGACGCCTTTCTTGTACTTGACCTTGTCTGAGAGCCGCAGACGAAGACCCCACTCGAGGGCAGGGCCACAACTGGTATTTAGTACTTTCTGGTAAACAAGACCAGTTCCGTCTTGCTGGGGTTTACTGCGAGGCCGTTAATCGCCCACCTAGTTACCTGGTTCAGGTAACCTTGAACATGATAAAAAAGGGTGTCTAGAAATCGTCCCTTAACCAAAAGTTCCGCATTATGCGATCACCCGACTGCCATTTTTTCCAGTTCCTCTAGAAGGTCGTTCACAACTGCAATTCAGAGCGGGGGAGTGAGAACACCATCTTGCGGAGTGCCCCTATTGACTCTGCGCTGAGCACAGGCCCTACCTCAATCCACCGCGACAGTTATGTAACGAAGTAAGGTAAGCCTTATTAGGTTGGTTTCAAGCCCCAGATTATGAATAGACATTGTTGAGGGCCCCTCGATATCGAGAAAAGCGCCTACGGCATAATCTTTATACGTGAAGGCTTCCTCTAACCACTTTACCAATGTGTGCAGGGCGGTATGCACCTACATTTACTTGTAAAAAGCACGTTGAGCTCTTGAAAGACAGTCACTAGGAACCGCGTTTCTTATGTAGAGGTCTATCGGTCTCTCTAGCCTTTTTAGCAAAAATAGACAGAAGACAGACTGTTAGGCCTAAAATCACTAGGAGAAACATAAGAGCCCTTTCCGGCCTTTGGGGTGAACGCAACACTGACTACCCTCCAAACCTTGGGGATGTACCCGGTCCTCGCACAGTTCGCATAAACAGGAATCAACCAATTGCACAACACCTCCAGAGCCCTTTTACAGCTGCGTAGGTATGATGCCATCGGACCCCGGCGGCTTGGAGAGTTTGAGCGAATTTATCGCCCAAGCCATGTTACGATCGCCCAGAGGATCGGGTAAGTACAGGACCTGAAGTACAAAATATTGCAAAGAAGTACATTTGACTGTACTGCGAAGAAAAAAATGAGTGCAAAAATTCACACTTAATGGGGTTCACCGATCTTAACAAAATTGGAGCGTTAAAACAGCAGTCTTATGCGGGAAAAACTCGAACATATATGCAAATATAGTCTAATACAGACAGGTCATTTATCACACTTTCGGCAACTCTCACCCCCAGAATTCCATCATCGGAGACCCACGCCACCTATCGCAGACGAAGAGTCCTAGTTGGTCCGTGAAGCTCGCAATACTTTGAAATAACTCCAATCGGGATATTGTAGCAGGTTAAGCTGTTCTATCCAAAATGTTCGTTAAGTTCTCCTTCTATTTTTTAACTAATTTTCTACAGAGGAAATTTCAGATATAAAATGAATAAAATTTTTCTAATTCCATTTTCAATAAAATAAATATTTAGAACTTTTAAATTCGGTATATTCGATTGTAAACCTCCGGTTAACTCGGTATTCGAAAAATCAAGATTAAAAAAGAACCGCCTAAGATACTAAAAAAAATACGGTTGAAACCGGGTAATGTAGGTGTCACCCAAAAGTGTAAAAAGGCAGTCCTAGGCCTATAGGTCTTGTGAAAAAAAAATATTTTTTGTCGAAATTTCGTTGCAAAAATACTTTAAGACTCAAGCGGGTTCGCAAAGTTTTTTTGTTTGCTTCTAAGGCGGTACGGTCTAATGTACATACATATATGCAAATAAATAGCATTTATGAATGCGTATAAATACTTATTAATATGTTTGTTTCACGCTCTCTCAAAACCAGATCGTAATAAATGTAGTTTAACTATGTTAAATTACAAAATCTTAGTAGCGGTGAGTCAACTTTGCATTGTGCACTTCAAGGGTTTCACCGATTGAGTGTATGAGAGTAGGGAGCTGCCTGTTGACTCGCTAAATCGAGTAGTTTTTTGTTTTGAGTAGAGCAACTCTTTAGCTGGACTTGAATGAAAATATTTTTTTTTTTTAATGCATACATAAAATACTATACTTATGTACATATGTATGTACATGCACATGTTTTCATGCAAATATGTATGCACATAAGTTGGTAATGTATGTATGTATATATCTGCATATACCCTGTAGTCAAATGTACTAGTTGTAAACTACCTCACAACTAGTATGAACCGCATGCCCAACTAGTCAGCCAACTATCTTTTTTCCATACAATCACTGGTATTTTTAACATGGGGATGTCCTACGAGATGGCAATTGTCAGATTTCGGTCAGAAATATACCAGTCTGATACTAGTTCAAAATAGACAGAAAAATACTAGTCCAATTATGGACCAAAGCCACTTTAATATATTACATATTTTCATTTAGCAGCCTTAGATTTGCTAATAATTCGTGTTAAATTTTTTGAGTATTAATTAAAAGCAAAATAAAATACATAAATATTTCAAACTTTCGAACATGATATCAAATGCATTTTTTCATTAAATGCTATTAAAAAGAAAACAAAAGAAAACATTTTAGTTAAAAATAAAATGCATACTTTAGTTCATTTTTGAGTGAACTAAATAAAAATAAAAGTTGTCATTAAAATAAATGCAATTCATTAAAAATTTATAAAAGTAGTAATTAATGTTTGAAATTTGAGATTTGGATAAGAATAAAATAAATAAATAATTCAAGAAATTATTAAATATTCTTAATTTTTGTCTATAGTTTGGCTTGTTGATTGATAATAGAAATTAATCAAATAAATAATTATAGTAACCGTTTAATTAAAAAAATTCGAAAATAATTGAAAATGATCAAAAATAACAAACTAATGATGTAATTAAATTTTTTTAAGTAATTATATGTTAATCATTGAAAACACGCTTTAATTAATAATCATTATGAATATTAATCATTATTTAACAAGTATGGTACTCGCTTTAACGGTTTACAATAAAGCCAAATAAAAGTTATAATATTTTGTGTACTCTATTGTATTCAACTGTCGAAGTCAAATAAAACAGGACACGAATACATAAATCGTTTTGTACTTGGTACAAGTCTGGACATTTTCGAACTAGTTCGGTTTCTGTCAGGAAATTCTAGTTGTAAACTAGTATTTTTCCTGACTAGTTTGGGGTTTCACTGCAGGGTATGTATGCATTTACTTATGTATATTGGGTAGTGTAGCTCTTCTTTGTGTATTTTTCGTAACAAGTACTCGATTACTGTCAGTTGCAGTAAGACAAATTCTTGGTAACAAAATGTGTAGTTAAAATGATTTCGAGTGCGTGAATATATAGGTAGATATACATAGATACATTGTACATATATAGATATGTAAGTATTAACATATAAGTATATTTGTCTATGGTTGTGTTTGACAGACTATAACAATAATTTTGCAACAAAGACGAGTCTCGCCAGTGTCATTGTGTTGAGTAGCGCATTACAGACAGCAACGCAAAGCAGCGCAGCTATGAATGATTGCAGTGACAGTGACAGTGATGCATTGTGCTGGACAAGCTTAGTGCATTGCACTCTGTGCTCTTATTTTTATGTTGCTACTAACTACATACTTGGTTTTTCTAGTACGTTGTTTTCGTTGCTTTACTTTTTTATGTTTGTTTCTTTCACCTTTTTCTTTCTGCACAAAAAAAAAGTTGTTGCTGAATTTTTAAAGCTTTTGCAATATTTGGCATGGCTTTGCTTGTTGGATGAGTAAGTAGTTCAAATGTATCTAGTAAATTTTTGGAAACTATCCAAATAACTTTTGGCTATAATCAGGGTATGCTAGTGAAATATCCAAAAAGAGGCGAAACTAATCACAATAAGTGAAATTGGTTCTTAAATATTTTTAATTTACAAATGTTTCATTATTTAGCATACATAGTACGTAAAATAAGTGCTAATTAGCACTCAGCTTAAATATAAATGCTTTCATTAATATGCGAGTGTGTAATGAAAAATATCTTTTTGAGCTCATTTTCGTAATCGAAAATTGCTGTATATGCTGTTGTTTGGAGCTGGCATCCAAATGCAAATTCCTCTAACTGTGCGACATAGTCAAAATGGGGGTGAACGAATATTAGAAAATATCTTTTTAGGTGTTGTTGGACTAGAAATCGAATCCCAGTTCTAACGAGGAATACCATACGTCTCTGACCACTCTGATACGGTGGCCGCTGATAGCTTTTTTGAAGTGAAACTTATTTAGCGGCGGTTGGTTGTTTGGGAGTAAATTGGCAAATACAATGGAAATTGCACACGGAAATGGTGCAACGGAAATGGCTGGGGGAAACAACTGCTTCTTGAGTGTATGCACATGGTATTAATTTAATAAAACCTTGCTAAGAAAACATAGCACCTAGAAAAAGACCAATACAAGAATGAAAGTAAAGGTGAGTACGTACAAAGATAAAGAAAAGGATAAAGGCTAAGTAAATATAAAAACAAAAACAAAGATGCGAAAGATAAAGGCAAAAATGCAAACCCAAGGTAAATTTAAACA
This sequence comes from Rhagoletis pomonella, assembly GCF_013731165.1. Classification (NCBI taxonomy): domain Eukaryota; kingdom Metazoa; phylum Arthropoda; class Insecta; order Diptera; family Tephritidae; genus Rhagoletis; species Rhagoletis pomonella. The sequence continues at coordinate 7,289 of NW_023460778.1, read as the reverse complement.
CTTAAGTTATATAAGGGCAAAGGTGAAGGGGAATATGTAGATGAAGGAAATGATAAACATAAAAGTAAAAACAAAGATATATATAAAGAAAAAGATCAGAATGAGGATACCGATAAAAGTAAAGATTAAGACAGAGGAAGAAAGATTAAAATAAAGGTAATTACAGTTACACCCGCTTAAGTAACCAACATTTTTGGGCACCGTGAATTTTTTCATGTAATCTGACGAAAATCCCTCTATTAAGTACCACCCCGCTTACTTACTTACCCAACTCGCCTAAGTACCTAAATTTTTCGAACCCCATTTACCATTTTACTTATAACTTTCCCCTTTTAAGCGCAATTTAAAATTTCTTAAAATATTTACATATTTTCAAATTCAGGGGCAGCGCTACACAACCGATATTAATTGCTACCGTCAGTATAACAGCATTAGCTTCCATATAACGAATAAACCCCATATTTTTTTTATGTGAATAAAATCGCAGCACCTTCAGCAAAAATCAAAGGTAATTTTTTGCCACTTGCAACTTGTTACACTAAAATTGAAAGGGGTCACTTCTGAGAACAAAGTTTGAAATTTTGATGAAGTTCTACAAAATTTTAAGCTTAAGTTTATATGGTATTTTTTAGGGAATGAACTGTACTTTTTGACAAATTGACAAATCTTAAAAATTAATAAACATAAGCGGCAAACAGTATCATTTTGAATGTTTTATCGATTTTGCTATCTAATTTTTATCGAATTTGTTATCGATATCTTATCGATTTTGTTACAGGTTTTTTTAGCCAATTTTGTTATCGATAATTTAACGATCTTGTTATCGATGTTTTTATCGATTTTGTTATCGATATATTTATCGATTTTCTAATCTTTATTTTTATCGATTTCCTAATCGATTTTGTTATCGACTATTTATCGATTTTGTTACCGATATTTTTATCGATTTGGTTACTGATATTTTTATCGAATTTGTATTGATTTTGCTACCAATATTATTATCGATTTTTCTATCGAAATTTGTATCGAATTTGTCATCGATTTTGTTATCGATATTTTTATCGGTTTTGTTATCGATATTTTGTTGGATGTTACTATCGATTTTGTTATCGATGGAGTGTATAGATAAATATGAAGATAAAGGAAAGCAGAATAACATAAATGTAATTAGATCGAACAGGGGTAGAGGTAGGGATCTAGATAGAAAAAAGACAAAAAATATGACCTTAAGCAAAAGCAGATGTATGTATGTGTGTTGGTTATGAAACAAAATAGATATGTAACGTAAGTTTCACTTCTCCAGTGTGGCCCAGGCGCACTTACTTTTTTAAGTTAAAATAAACGTAGCGGAGATTGTGCTCAAACGCTGGCCATATGGTACAATACGTGGTTTAACTTTCCGAATAGATTTTGACTGGATTTTAGATTAAAAAAAAATTAAACTAAAGATTTCTTCTCAAATCTACTTTTTGAAAATTTTTTATTTTTAGCATTTCTCGAATCGCAGCAAAAACCAGCTTATAAGGTTAGAAAAACACATTTAAGCCCATTATGATGCCACTCAAGCGAGCACCTATTCCATTCATTCCCTTGCCCTAAAGTCTGTGTTTTTTTAGCGAATAATTATTAATGCCGAAATTCCACTAGGCATTGAAATGACAAAAAAAATTGCCACTTAAATAATTTCATGTGGAAAAGAGCTTAAAGACTTTTTGTAAAAGTAATAACGGAAGTATTTTGTAAAGCCCAACTTTCTCATAAAGTGGCATAAGTCTCGTTTTGCCAGTGCGAGGTGGTGCAGAGGAAGTTCTCGATACTCTGTGCATTTTTCAACCTCCTAAACTCTGATAGAATTCGTTTGGGGAGTAACCAAATCGCTTACCGTAAATTGCCATTACTTACAGTGGCGGTCAAAAATGGATGAATGGTGTTTCGTTGTTAATATTTATAATTTTTTTCAAGCTAAAATTTTTTTGATATATTCTTATAAAAATATGGTTCATGCTTTAACAAAAACTATATAAATCACACTTCCAAACTTTATACAGAACTTAGAAAAATTCCAAACATTTTTATCTAAATTTTGAGCTTTTGAACCAGAATTTTTAGAAATTTTCGGGGTATGCAGTTCTAGTTAAAGTTATAAAATTCTAGTAAAATAAGTGCAAGTTTTGAGCGCCTGGCTTAGGTCCACATCGTTTCCCCACCGCTTACTTGCAGGCGTAGAGGGTGGTTATCGCTTTTCTGGAACGGTTTGTAACACTCCGATTCAACATTAACTTCCTGTGTAGAACTACATCGCGTTACTTGACTTAGTGGTATGATGTATTTGCCTTTAAAGAATACCATTTCGGTCTCGGCGAGGTTGCCGTTAAGTTCACACTTCTTTGACCAGGTATTCAAGAGACGAAGGGCATTCTATAGAAGTCTACAATGTGTCTGGGGATGCTTACCCGATGCCGTAAGTGGAATGCAACTAGAAGATATTTTATGTTCCAATGCCTAAAGCAGAATTTATTCTACTTATTTGGTACCGTAAACATTTATCGGCCTTGACCAAGATCCTTCCCCATCTGGCCTTTACAATGTGTCCGTGGGCTTCCTTATTTTCTTTGTATACCCATGATACAAGCCAGTTTAATGCTTTAGACTCCATCCATGCCATTATAAAGACCCGTTCGTCAGTCCAGCTTCTTCGGTATCTGTCGCTCACGCGAACATACACGTAAAACTCGTGAAGAATAGTTCTCTCGAAGGAATCCAAATCATTTGCATTTCTGCTCCACAAAAAAGTTTATGCACAATGCAAGACTTATAGAGCGCGATTTTTGATTGTAGGAAGGTGGTTCTGCTTTTCCGTTGGCTAAAGTCTAAATTTTTCTACTTAAGTTCATTAAAAAATAAACAAACATACTTTCGCTTAAGTGCTCCTCAACATGCCGCACCACTCTAGGCGCTTAATTTACACTTAGCTCATTAGCCAAGTACCTAAGGACTTTTGCACTCCTTGAACATTGCCAATTTCTCTAAATTCCCCAATGCCGCTATGTACCCACAAGCACGCAGGTCTTCTCACACGCGCCGCACCATCCCACAATTCAGGCAGCTACATTTCACATTCTTTTACAGTGCACCTTGAAGCTCCATCATCTTCATTTACATACATATGTACCCCCACTTCACGTGGCACTCATTTGCCTAGATTTGCACTGCTTTGTAGTTCATTTGTCATAAAAATCCGCTCGTTCAGCTGCGTGTGCCGCACATGTTTAGCATGGCGCGCTTTTAGGCGCGTGATAATAGTGTGTGTGTGTGTGTGTGTGCTGATTTTCTGAAATCTACATACATTTATTCCCTCCCCTGCTTAAAAAAGCACATTGGCACTTTCTCAAGATGCTAGCAAGTATCTAAAAATCTTCTGCTCCTCTGATGGGAAATATGATGGAAGTGAGCCACTTGACTATGAATGCGCTTATTTATGCTACTGTGTGTGTGCGCATTTTGTGTGAGTGCTCTATGTCATTTTCATAAATTTTGAAGTACTTGAAGCTAATTTACCGTTCATTTTCTGTCGCAACACATGAGCATTCTGTTGTTTGCGATGGGGACATTTTTCCATTTACTTCCCGCTGCTTATTTCTATAGCTCTTCCTCTTCTTCCGCTAGGGTAAATTGCGACACATTCGTCATTTTAAGCTACTCTGAATGACTGACTAAGTGATTGCGTGAAAGAAAAAACAGCGCGCGTGCGAATTTTTTGCCGCCTTAAGTATTCGCATGAGTGCTTATAGACTTACATACCCCATATTCTTTGCAGTCATCATGCTTGAGTACATATACATTTTTTCTAGCGTATCTGAAATGTGGGAATTGTAGGATTTGTCACTTGGTGGTATGAAACAGTGTTAAAGGAAAAATACTATAAGATTTATATACATGCATATTGCATAAAATATTTCGCTTAAAAATAAAATTTAAAAATTGTTAGCGTAGCATAAAAAATCCTTCAAAACCCATAATTCACTATAGGACTTCAAACCTCACTTCCAACTGGTCTAAAATAATTATTTTCAGTCTACAAATAAATTATCACTTTACTTGTTGTCCTGTGAAATATTTAGTAAGTTCCCAAAGTTGCAAAATGAGGAAACGATAGCTAAAATTATTACCTCAACTTCGAAATGTCAAACACAAAACAAAGCGTTCATTTAAGCGCAATTTAAGATACAAAAGGCTATCCACGGGTGAAAAGATCTTCGAATACTATAGTCCATTGTTCTAAATATGCTGAAAGCAGTTGCTGAACGCAGTTGACTAAAGTTGCGACAAAACAGGCTAAATCCTAGCCCCAAAAGGCTAGCATAATTGTTTTTTTTTCCAGAAAAAGGTGTTTCTCACTGCTAAAAACATTTGTTCAAGGAGAGAAGATACACGTATATAAGGTTAGGTTAGGTAGGGCGGCAGTCCAGAAGTAGGACACACTTAGACTCAGGGTCCTTTGTGATACCGCATGAGGGTTTTTTAATTATCCCTATCCCCCGTAAACCACTTGTAAGAACGTGCAAAGGCTTCTGACGTTCACCTCTTCGAGGTCATCGAGATCGTCGAAGAAATAGCTCCCGAGAGCTTTTGCTCTCCGTTTTGACAGAGCGGGGCAATGACAGATAAGATGTGGGATGCTTTCCTCCTCGTCTACACCCATGCAGCTTCTGCAGTAGTCGTTCCAAGGTGCGCCCAGTATAGCTGCGTATAAACCGATCAGACAATGTCCGGTGCGAACTCCAGCCACTATGCGTCCTGCCTCCTTAGATTAAGTAGAGACTTGGTGCGCTGGGCGTCCATGGCGGTCCAGAGTGTTTTGGCAACGTGATAGGTCGGTTCCATTCGCCATCTTTCATTGGCAACTACTATGAATTTTTCATTCAGTATATATTTGCATGTTTGAAGAGGATTCCGACAGTATCCCTTATGTTTGTATCAGGCAATGTCGTTCCATGACGCGCGAGTTCGTCAGACTTGTAGTTTCCCTGAATGTCGCAGAGGCGAGGTACCCAGACAACGTGTGTGCTGAATGTCTCAGCCATCTCGTTGAGAGATCGGCGGCTTTGACCAACTACTTTTGAAGTCAGTTACATATTTCCCAGAGATTTTACTGCCGCCTGGTTGTCAGTGAAGATGTAGATATCATGACTAGGAATCATGTCACACTGGACCAGTGATGCGGCCTTTGAGATAGCCATTAGTTCCGCCAGAAAAAAACACTGCAATAATTAGGGAGGCGGAAGCTGAATGATATGCCTAACTGCTCCGAATAGACTCCACCACCTACTCTTTTTTCGAGCTTCGATCCGTTCATGTAGACATGAATGGATCCGCTCTTCCTGACTGCGTCCATTGACCATTCCTACCTTGATGGAAGAAGGGTCGTGAACATGGCCTTGGAAGTGCAGGTGGGTGGAATGTAATCGGTTGCCGGAAACTGAGTAAGGTCGTTCAGAATTTTGCATTAACCGATTTGTGGATGCGTCCATTTATTGGTCGCGCTAAGCCTAATGGCGGTACCAAATGCCATATTTTTTGCATGTAGATCCGTCAGAAGGAATGCTAGCAGCGTGCTGAGCGCTTTTGTGGCTGTTGTTTTCTTGGCTTCTGTTATCAGTAGAGAAGCCAGTCGTTGAACTTTGTCTCTTTTCTTACAGTTAACCTTTTTATTGAGAGAATCCCACAAACTACTACCCCGTAGAAAAGAATCGGTCTTGCCACCGCGGTGTAGATCCATGTTACAATTTTGGGCTCCAGTACCCAGTTTTTGCCAATAGCCCTGATGCAAAAGTATACGGCAGTTGTGGCTTTGCGGACTCTTTCATCGATGTTAGGACCCCAATTTAGTTTCCTATCCAGAATAAGACCTAGATATTTAACTTGATCGGTTCTCTGTAGTGCGGCGCCATTTAAAGTGACATTTCCGAGAGATGGACAGATGTGTTTCCTTGTGAACAGTACAAGCTCTGATTTTGTGAAATTTACTCCCAAACCACGGTTTCTGCACCATCGCGAGAGGTTATTTAGTATACCTTGAATGAGATTAGTCAGGGTTGCTAAATATTTATCTGTACCCGTAATGGCAATATCATCGGCGTAGGCTACCACTCTGCCGCCGTTTCTTTCTAATTCTTTCAGCAAACTGTCAACGGTATAGAAGGAAATAAAATATTGAGGATTAATGCTGGGCCTAGATAAAGCTGTTAAAAAACCATCACCGTCATTTGGACCTCACGAAAACTAATTGCAAGGAACTAAAGTATCGATATGTAGATCCAGTCTGACGGGAGAAAACAGAAGTGGAGCCCACGAACACCCAGTTCTTGCGGAGTTTCTAGATATACTTTTTTTGCATAGAGTAGTCAGAAAGCGAAAGGCACATCACAGCGGAAAGTGTGGATTAGGATTAGGATTAGGATTAAAACCAAGGAGGAATGATTGCTTATTAGCTTTGTAGATTTGCCTCTTCCGAGGTTAACCCAAACCTTAATTTCAAAGTCATCTTTCCCAATAGACCCAAAAGAATAAAGGAAAGACATAAATCCCTGGAGGATAGTTATAACTGGATGGCCTCAATACTGACGTAAGGCTTATTTTCAAGTTTAAGTTCATTATATTGAACTAATTACAGTGGTGGTCAAAACATATGGAATTAAATATACGTTTTTAGAAATCTACATTTGTATATTGTCACTAGACACGAATAAAGGCGCGAGCTCAAAAGTTGACGGCGAAAAAAGGCGCATAAAAAAACTTCAGCGTCAAAGACTCTTAACATACTTCGCCGAAGTTTTTTCATAAGCATCTTTTATCGCAAAATTTTTTTACGCGCCTTTTTTTCGCCGTCAAAACACTAGCGCACCTTTATTCGTGTGTAGGGACGATATGTTAACTAAACCGGAAAAGTCATGTGTAGACTAGAAGACGTGACACAAACCCAGTTTATATTATCGCTGGCACCAAGAGACTGCAGAACTTCTTTCCTTCCACATATCGCACACCGTCTTCAATTTGTAATTTCAGTCTGTAATTTAAGTCTTACAGCAGTGTGGGCTATGAATCAATAAGTAAAGCCCGTGCGGTGGTATCAAAGGCAGTTGATAAAGAAGTTTCGATTTTGTACTTTAGATATTTTATATTTTTCTTTGCCAAAAATATCCACGTGGCAGTCGTAATTCAATTATAGCTTAAATAAATACTAGCTTCGTATGACTTTTTTTATTCTCAATGTTTGAGTGAATTCTCGG
>NW_023460777.1:23279-32256 GCF_013731165.1 Rhagoletis pomonella | reverse complement strand
AATGCTGCTCTTGTATGAATTCAGGTGTGCGTGTGTGTGTGTGTGTGCTTGTTGCCCGTGCGATCCCAAATGTTGCCAAGATCAATCTATCCGTGAGCTCTGTATTGTGTGTCTTGCTTTTTTTGAGATAGTCTTCACGGTGCGGATCGCTGCGGCGTGCTGGGGAACATCGCTTTGGATCGCTGGGTTGTTCGGTCGCGTTTTTGGCTTTGGCTTTGCCTCATGGGCACGCTTATGTACTGCCTTTGTTGTTGTTCTTGTCGTTGTTTGCTATTTGTCTTCTTTTTTTGACATTTTATTGTTGTTGTTGTTTTGCTGTCATTCGATTTGTGGATGCTTTTTCCAATTGCTTTTGATTTTTTTTTTGCAAGCATAATCTTATGGCTGCGTTGTTTATTATTTCTTTCGGAAATTTTAGGTATTTTTTTTTTGTGAGTTGCCCATATTTCGAAAAGAGACTTCAGCCAGCGATTCAGAGTGCAAACTGACCAGTAGGAAAAGCTTACAGGATTACTATCTAGGCACTAACTGATCCTATTTTTTCTGATGAGCGAATTTTCTTGGAAAAGACTGCAAACCCCCCATTGCAGGTCAGGGTTTCGGTGTAGTTTGCATCAAAAGCTCCTTCGACAGTGTCTAGTTCAAAAAAAAAAAACTTGCGGTTACCTTGATAGGTGCCTGGCTGTTAGAGTAAATATTGGCCTGATTTAACAATGGGACGCACTTGAGTAACATATCGATACTACCACTGGCTCTTCAGCCAAGTTTACAGCCGCCCGCGGAAAAGTTCACTGATGTTTCGACAGGCCGCTGCAACTCTTGAGAATATGTTAAGAAGAAAGAATTTTCCAGAACTTTCAAGTTCGAGGTAGAAGCTTACAAGAATTCTAAGCCATTTATCAATTTACGACCCGCTGTAGTTGACGAAGTGTTTACAAGTTTTTTCCAATCATGTCTTTCATATCGTTTTTTTTTTTCTAGAAATATCCAAAGTCCGTTTATCCTTTTATTAGGATCTAGACCAAATTTTGTCAGTTGACTCATTCCTTTGAAAGCTGCCCAGTAAAGTCAGGTCTTTTTGAAACTCAGCGTAAGTAGCACCATAACCGGTCACCTCTCTGCTGAAGAATGAGGATGCCGCAAGTGAAATTGAATGCTTTGTTTTTACCGGTATCTTGCTTGTCTAGACCTTTGCGTCCTTGGAACCTTATCTCCCTTATGATGAAATTTCCTGCAGGGTGCCCTGCCCTGTAATCTTTCTTTGTATTCGGAGACTTCTCCACTACGCGCGTGTCAGCTCGTAGATTCCTATATAGTATGCATATACATCCAAATGGGGACCTTTAGCTGTCAGTTTTATTTTGCTTGGTTTGCCTATTTCAGCTTCTTTACAATGTATCTACCTATAACTTTTAAGGCAAAGGTTTCTATATTTTGCTTTTTTATTTGCCGTTTGTTTTTGTTGATCCCTAGCTAGCTGGGCCGCTCCCTATTTATAGTTGTACGCATATATATATTGTTAAACTTTTTCTTGATACTCTTTTACTATATTTACTTCTCTACAGCTTAACAGGTTCTTAATTTTTTGCTTGTGTTTATCTTCAAAATAAATTACTTGCCTCTGCCATACTGCTTTTGCTGAATTGTTGTTTTTGCTTTAGCTTTTGCCCATCCAGTGAGACCTCGCTGATCTCTTTGCAAATGTGTTTTCCAGAATCAACTGTTGCTGTTTTTATCTTTAAATTGTTTATTGTTTTAGGGCCAGTTTCTCAATGTCTGGTTAACACTAATCTCCGGTTGTCGACGTGTCTAACACCATGCCCATAACACTGTGTCGGTAACATCGGCAACAATGTTTAACTGGGCATTTGTGTTAACCAGAGTTGGGGAAAACGGCCCTTAGTGTTTCTGTTATATGAGAGCTTGGTATGACGTTGACGTTGACTGAGTGCAGGATGGGTTTAAACGCAATTCTTAGGGTATTTTACAGAGTGAACTCTTTCCAAATTTCTATTCTTAACTTTGAAATTTTGGTTATGCTTGATCGGGAGTAGGTGTCGGCTCAGGATCACAGTAAAATCACAAATTTCAGGAAGTTTAAGTAATTATCGTTCGGCGCCTTGACGCCTTGGTTGAGTTCAGCTGATGGAAGCTGGACTATTCATAATTACAGCCAATTCTAATATAAACACAGTATTATTGGAGCAATTCCTAAAGCAGAAGAGCTTTTGCAACTCTTAATACGGACAAGTATTGTGAGGAGCCCACGATAATTGCATTGTTACTAGGGTCGCGATTTTCAAAATATTTCAGTAGTTTTATTATTATGAATACCATTGGAGATAAAACACTGCGATTAGCCTATCGCTCTAACCGGACAAGGGCAGAGAGTACCCCTTTTCTTAAGCCACAAAAGAGATCTGGGCCGATGATACTCCTTTCTTCGCTAGTTTATAGGTAATCGCGTTTCCTTTAATACCTATGTGCCCCATAATTCAGAGAACTCAAACTCGATTGGTCAGACCAAGGGTATTCAGCTGGTCAAGGGGTACCCCATTACCAGTTTAGATGTTACCAGGTGAGATCTGAGGGCCTTGATAGCCTCTTAGCTGTCAACTAAAATCGCGTTGTTCTGATTCCGGAGGTTCGCTTGATATAAAAGTACGCGCATCTTTCTATGGCATATGTTTGAGCATGGAAAATGTTCAACTACACTTACCCTGGTATCTTCTTCGGTCAATGAGTCATCAGAATGTATCGGGTAATCATGTTTTGGTCTATACGATATGTCTCCAATATGTCAACCCAGCTCGTCTGATCTGAGTAATAAGTTTTGAACTTCTTTGCCAGTTTTGAACCTCGGATGCATGTTATCCTTCGGTATTACAATTTCAGGGCACTTCTTCGTAAGAATATTCAACTTTCTACGACTATGGAACCCTTCTGCCTCGATATTGGTACCTGCCACGCTTAGTAAAGCTCTCTTCGCCTGAGTCTGTATGTGAATATAATGAGGGGTGATGTAAACCAACATCCAAGGATAAGGTTAGATAAGTTCGCATGGCTCCAGTTGTGCAGACGCATGTTCCACCCTTATATCTTGGAGAGAGCTTTGATTGTTCCAAGTTGTGTAGTTCTATCGACGCAAATGATGTATCCATAGACTGGCATGGGTCGTGCTATCGTCGTATAGATCCTTCCCAGTTACCTTTGGTGTACATCTTTCCTGCCATGGACCTACACGTCACAAATGATCTTACAGTTCTTTCAACGTGTGCCTTCCAGAGTAGATTTTTTCTAGTATTACTCCTAGGAATTTAACCTCTTTTTAGTACATAATGTCGGTTCAATCTAGCTTTATCGTTTTTACTCTTCCAAGTTTATATTTCCTTGAGATAGGTACTATAGCGGTTTTTGCTTGATTTGCATTCAGATCCACTTTAGCACACCATTTTTTGGTAATTTAAAGCCCTGGTGTTTCCGAATTTCTCTCTGTATATTATTACAACGTCGTCAGCGTACCCTTGGCAAGTTAGCACAGTATTTATTAGCTCTTAGAGCAGACCGTCGACGACTATCCTCCAAAGTAGTAGAGATAAGAATCCACCCTGTGGGCAGCCCCTTGTTGTGAAACGCGCCCTATATGTCCAGAAAGCGCATATGGCTGTCTCCTTATTTTCTAAGCTATCCTGAAGTGCACTTATCAGCGAGTATAGGGCGGTTTCAGTGGAGCGGCCTGCCATATATGCGTGCTGGCGCGAACTCAGTGAAGACCGGAGTTATCTATTACCTTTTCTAAAACTTTTAGTACGACGGAGGTAAGACAGATCGGCCTGAAGGATGTTGGATGATAAATACCTTCACTCTTCTCCACGCATTTGGTATACATATAGTGCTATGCTACTTCTAATTATTTTTAATAGCGGTCCAATGACGCATTCTAAGCCTTGCTGTAGTATGCCAGGGAATATTCCAACCGCTGCCGGTGATTTTTGTGCTTTGAAGGTGTTCACCACCCACCTTAGTCGGGGCTCAGAATATATTTACTTAGGCACAAAACAGTTTTCTCTGCTTATTTTCGTACTATGTTCAGTAACATCTTTCTCAGAATAAGGTGTAGATCCTGAAAAGTGAGTATCTAGCAGAAGTTTGATCTTCTCTTCCTTACTCCTTGTGAAGCTTTCATCGTTCTTCCATAGACTTGCAGACGATATACAGCTGGTTTTTGCCATTACCTTATGGAGTCTTGTAGCCTCTGCCGTAACTTCTATGTTTTCACAGAAGTTCCTTAAGCTTAAACGCTTAGATTCCCTTGTCTCTTTGTTGAACAGAGTTAAGGTCTTTCTGTATGCTGGCTATTCCCCAGTTCATTTTGCCCGATTGAACAATTTTCATACTTCGGTTCTGAGTTTACTTACATTTTTGTTCCACCAGGATACATCTGTGAAGGAACGTACCTTACTTGTAGGACAACTGTCTTCGTATGCATCAATGAGTAATTCATTAAAGTGCTCTGTAGCAAATTCTAGTTTTGTTGCGTTCCTCATCTTCCAACTCAGTTTAGATTGAGCTGCGTTCAACCTCAGATTGCCTTTGAACTTCTTTCAGTCTGTTTTCTTGGGATTCCTTAAAACTCTTTGTAGAGTTCATAAGAAACTAGAAGGTAATGAGAGAGCTAAACAATTGAGTGTTTAAATACTTATTCTGTGGCAACGGAAAAGTCTGGCAGTGTCGTTTTTCTCCAAAAAAAAGTACAAAGTGCCTCTGGTACACATCCTGGCATGAGTTTCATCTAACAGTGAAGGGAAAGCCAATAATTTTGTCAAACACATTCACCTAATTTTCTTATGTTTACCAACGTAACGCAATAAAACTGCTCCAGGAAGAAGAGCATCTCTCTTGATAAGGGTCGTGACAATTGAGAAGCACACCTAAGAAATCGGCATACAATTGTTGGTATTTTTATGAAAAGGATGAGCTCAACTGCACATTGATACTCAAGTAGAAAGAAAGCCTAACTTCAAAGGCGTTCAAAATATATATTTATGTTACCTGAAGAAATGCCAAAGAAACTAAGGTAACCCAGAAGGTTGCTGCAACTGACATACAATATAGAGAATTTGAAGTCGGATTTATGATGTATGTATGTAAATATGCTTTAAACTTAAACCGCAGCCGGATACAAGTTTTCAACATTCGCCGAATTCTATTTTCATAATTCAACAGAAATTTGCATTCCAAAGTACCGCAATTCAACTTTTTAATAGAATCAAATCCACTTTTATCATCTTCCAAAAAAATTTTAATAACTATTAAAAGTTGAATGCAGGAAAATTTACAATTTTAATATTTCGTAATTGTAATGGCAGTTTAAATATTTGTCCACCTACAGCACAGGCAACAAAAGCGAAGAAGGTGGCAATAAGAGGCCGTAAACTGCAAACGAATATCTTTGAAATGACCTCAAGTCATGTCTGGACGTCTTTGAAGTTGTTTACACATATTTTAACTTACATACACATACAAATAAATGTCCGACTAAGTAAATATATAGCAAAATTTTATTGTATACAAGCCAACATATGAAGGCTTTATATACATACTTTTAAACATTCAGCTCAAATACTACATACACAGAAACAGAGGAAGTGGCAGTCAGTCAACACTCTGCGCTTTTGGGCGGGACCGTTGCTGCAACGTCGACGAAACGAAGAACTACATACAGCAATGAAATGGAAATTAAAATGAAAATTGGAATTGAATTTTGTTTGTTTACATCTTCCGTAGGCAAAAAGTTTTGCCAGCAACAAAATTAAGTGTAATGGATGTGCGCTGGATGGACAGATGTATCTCTATACAGGCATACATACATACTTACATATTTACTAGGGTGTTCGATAATGAGCCTCTTTTTCAAAGGTTGGTTTCGAATTATTCGGAAAAATCGGTTGTCAATTTTGATATCTATTGAAAAATTCACCTGCGATCTTTCTTGCACTTTTTTAATTTTTTAATCGATTTTTTGCCATAGGTGCCTTTTGGCGTTCGGTAGGTCCGTAGTTCGATTTTTGGTTCATCAGAAAAAAGTTGTCTTTTTTTTGTTATAGCGGGCGCTCCTCCGCTGGCAGTTGCAAACCTCGAAGTATACGAAAATGAATGAAAATAAACGAGAAGCTCGACCAACCATGTAGAAAAATGTGTAAGCATCAAACTGTTATCTGTTATTACTCTGGAATTTTTCGCACACTTTTAAAATGAAGCTCTAGTGCAGTTTTCCTAGAGTTTAGTTAAAAAATTTACAAACGTTTGCTAGTGTCATTTTCAATAAGATATTCGTATGTACTAAATAAATCAGCCGAAAAAAAACAGTTTATTGATAACAAAAATGCGGATTATTCGATATTCGAAAAATAAAGATTTCAAAAAAAACAGCTGATATATCCAAAAAAGCCGATGGAAACCGGTTTAGGAAAAAAAACCTAGTCAATCACCCTCATATGTATGTATATTCGTTCCGTCGACGAACTGTATAAAGGCAGAGAGGTGGTTAGAGTCGTGAGGCGGGCGTACATATGTATATATATATATATTTATTTACATACATATTTAGGTATGTACAGGTCCAACAAGCGGAGGTAAACAAACATTCGGTCGGATGGGCACACATTTAGACTTGAGAATCTAAAAATAATGCAAAATGTTTATGGAAAAGTGGATTTTTACTTGCCATGGCTGTTAGCTGCAGTAGCAACTGCAGCAAATAATATCAACAAACATGTAAAAATACGTAAATTACGGAAACAGCAACAACAGCAATACATAGTGGTAATAATGAATATGCCTGCATTTGTGTAAGGAAACACGACTGACTGACAGCCAGTTGGGTCAGAAAAGCAGATAGGCCAGTCAGATAGCCAGCCACCCACTAGTAGGCGCAATCACACGGTTAGCAACTGCCATCAACAATGGTGCTGCTTTCGTACATTTACATGCTCATACATATTTACATACTCGTATCTCTGTATGGATGTAGTACATCTACATATGTATGTACCTACCTAACCCCTCGCATTAGTTGTTTGCCTAGACATTTTGCAAAATTTTTATAAAAGTTTATTTGTAACTTTTTGACACTGACATCGCTGACTGTGTAATTACCTCAGTTCGTAGGCGAAACGCGCTAGTAAAAAAAAAATGTTCGGAGTAGTGGCAATTATTAGTACATAGCTAGTTAGTATAGTCGGATGGAATGGTTCCGAAAAAAGTTTCACCATGGGAAAGTTAAAAGATTTAAATATGTATTAAGTTTCCGCTGCATTTCTTTCCTTCAAAGTCAAATAGTGAATTGACAGGTCCCTCAAACCCGCCCCTTTGTGATTCACATACTGCTGACAAAACCAAAGCTTTTTTAAAAGTTTCAAAAGTTCTTCGATAAGGGTGAAGTTTTGACAGGCTTCTTAAGTGAAGTTTATCACGCAGTTCATTAGCTTCTTCTGTAAAATTATCGTGGAAAACTAAGTTTTGTATATTTTTAAAATTGGAAGCAATTTATTTGAATTATTAATTTATTCGGAGGCGGTTGAGAGAGAGGTCAGGCTTTCCGCGACCAGTTTAGATATTTACCCTCCTAGTCAGCAAAATATTAGTGCATGACCAATAGGCTGCCTGAAAGATGCTTCAGAGATCCGGCAGTCTGAACATCAGATCAAATGAGAGTTTCTGATAGTATACATCTCGTCCGACTCCTCTCCCGTCCAGCTTCGATCCAATTCTTTCGGTAGGAGGTCGAAGATTTTGAGAATCGTCAGGTGCCCGTAATCTGGGTTGAAAGAGAATCCAGAGCTTTTGAGCCAAATGTTCGAGCGAAGCGACGCTACTTTTCCCACAATGTCAACAGGTACGACGCTAAGCGTATCGATTAGGGCCGCCCTTTGCACGCGCTCCAGCTTCCTAATAAGAGTAGAATTTTCCTGTGAATTCCACCAAACAATGACCTCATATAACATGATTGACTTGGTTATAGTTTTATCTAGCCAGTACAACACTTTTTGATACAGTCCCCATCTCTTTCGACATGGCATTTTTACAGCTGCAAAGAGACACCGATGCCTCTTTTACTAACTGCTCAAAAGTTGACTTCCATGATAACTTCCAGACCAGTATTACGCCCACGAACTTGACCCTGTCAAAAAGAACAAGGGAAGCACCCCACTTTTTGGGGGAAGCTGAGCATGAGGAACTTTATACATCCGGGTGAATAGTACTAAGAAGGCCGGCCTACAGCTTTTCTTTTGGGGGTGTGAGAAGACTTTAAATTCACGCGATTTTCACCCAATACGCCTTCTTATAAATCGATGTTCTATAGAGATGTATGTATGTATGTTTATTTTTTAAATTGACTACATAAAAATTGCTTGTATTTCAAGTAAGGAAACTTCTTCGAAGAAGTTTAAATAACTTTTTTTGCATTATTTCTTCGAAGTCAACATTAAATATTCTAGTGTTCTAAGTATAAATGTTTGTATGTACATATGTATATATAATTAATGCCATAAAATATACTCACAACGAAATTGCGTAAATGAAGAGACAAGTGTGAGCTCTATTATTTATAGCTTATGCCCATGAGGCATTTTTGGGAAAATCCATGACAAAGCAACCAGTTACTTTGTTGCTATGAACGCATAAATAAATGCATACATACATACGTACGTACAATTAAGAAGTTCTTGCCATGATTTGTAATGCAAAGTATGAAGGTAATTGCTAGTAGAAATTGTTGTTGTTGTTGCTTCTTCACGTTTTTGCCACTTTCATGATATTCATCTTATAATTAATTCAAAGACGACGCAAAACGCACAAACACTACAAACGTACATAAATAGTGAGTACGTATACTTGCCACACAATGTATGTATGTATTTATGTTATGTGCTTGTAAACTCCAACCGCAGCGTAGTTGTGGCAACAAGTTTTC
>NW_023460777.1:5896-22879 GCF_013731165.1 Rhagoletis pomonella | reverse complement strand
TGTGCTTGTAAACTCCAACCGCAGCGTAGTTGTGGCAACAAGTTTTCTGTTGCGGCTTTGTGGCCCCCCACAAATATTAATTAATGGCACAACCACTGCGAATGACTAAATGTACTTTCCACTCGGCTAGAGTGGTGGCGGTAGCAGCAAAAAATCAGCCGCAATTTTATGCAAACACACTATACTTATAAATGAATTTACACGCACTTGTATTGATGTATTTACTTATTTATTTATGTATGTATTTAGAAATATTAGTGTGCATCACCAAAAAAAGTGGCGGTTTTTCCATTGTAAATGAAAAAGTTATTAGCTATACTTTGAGACTTCTGCCAAAAAATTTTGCAAAAATATTAAGACTTACGAGAGTTAAACCGTTTTCAAAATATGTACATACAAAATTCCACAAATCTCATTAATTATTTTAGTTCCGTTGATAAAATGTTTAAACACTTTTATGCAGACTTTTTAAGCTTAAACTTTTCAGTAATATGAGGTGAATTTTTGGAAAGTTGAAAAAGTCGATTTTTGAGGTATTTTGAAATATGTAGGTGTAGCTCACTTAAACAACTTTATTTTCTTACAGATCACTTCTGGCAACTATCTTGAAAGCTCTTTACAGTCTTTCGGAAGACTAATTAAAAGATCTGCTAATGAGGAGGTCTTAGCGTTATGCTGCTGACCTTTTAGCAAACTAGTTCTTTAAAAATTGAAATAGATTAAAAAAATATATATATTTTTTTTAAACAATAAAAACATATGATAAAATTAAATAAAAAATTTTATAAAAATAAAGCAAAAATAAATAAAAACATTTTTAAAAATTAAATGAAATTAAAGAAATTTGTATGTGTCTTTTTAAAACAATAAAACAAAAACTTAAAATGGAAAAAATCATAAAAGAACAAAGTATTACATAAAAGTAAAACAAAATAAAAAATAAACATTTTGATTTTTCAAACAAAATCTAAAAATCAAAAAAAATAAAAATAAAAAGGGCTAAAAGTTAAATAAGAGCTATAAAATAAATGAAATAAAAACATTTTTTTTAATTAAAAATAAAATCTAAAAACGAAAAAATAAATAAAATAATTTTCTAACTAAATAAAATAAAAAAAAAACATTTTTTTTAACAATAACATCTAAAAATTAAAAGAAAATTAAACTAAAAAAATGTATTTAAAAAAAAGATTTCTTAAAATTAAATTAAATAAAAAAATATTCTTCGTTTTCAAAGAGCATCCATAAATAAAATAAAAAAATAAAGAAAAATTAAATAAATAAGTTTCGAATAATTAAATAAAATCTTAAAAAACATTTTTCTTTTTTAAATAATATAATCTAAAAATTAAAAGAAAATGAAAAAAAAAATATTTAAAAAGGATAAAATAAAATACGTTCCTTAAAACTAAATGAAATTAAAATATATTCTTCTTTTTAAAAGAAAAACTCAAAATTAAAAGAAAATCAAATTATAAAAAAAATTAAATAAAAAAAGAAAAAATGCATAACATAAGTTTCTAAAAATTAAATTAAATTAACAAATATATACATATGTATTTATAAATAAAATCTAAAATTTAAAGAAATATAAAAGAAATAAAAAGGAAAGAAGAAGAAAAAAAGATAAATTAAAAAAAAAAAATCCGCTGACCGAGACTCGTACTCTGATCTCTCGAATCGTACGCCTGCGGCCATTGCGACCATTGGAGCGACTGCCGATTTCGTTTGTATGGAGAGCGATGCACTCTAATGTATATAGATATAGTATGTATGTTTACATATAAGCATGTAAGTTGGTTTGCCGACATGCATTTGCATTGCCTGCGCTTGCATTAATCCTGTTGCATGCAACATTGAGTGTGGCAAGAAATTAGTCATAACTACCAAGCGCGTATGCAATTTATTAATAAAGCGTATGAAAGTGCGTTTGCATGTGTGAAGGAAGGGAAGTGTATGTGTAGTTAAGTGAGTGCATGAAATAAGGATGTGCTGTGCGGTTTAATTCCGAATGAATGAAAAAAAAAACAAAAAGCAATCAAAACCATGCAACGACGCAGAGACTAAAATAGCGAACAGCCGACAGCAAGTGCATGGAAATTTCTCGAAACTAATTTAATTTTTTCACAATTGCGAACATATTTTTATTTATGTACATATGTAGAAGCATTTAGAAGCTAAAGGCTGTACGATTTCTCGCAGAAAATAAAGACAGACGATTTTATTAATTTATGGTAAAAATTACAATTCTTGAGAAGTGTCTGCTGCGCAATGGATGCAAAGAGTAATAGCAATTTGTAGGACTTTAATTATTTTAGATTGAATATAGCTTAATAAATCCTTCAATTTTGAGAATTAATTGGGAGTCACACGGCAGCACTAACCAAACTTTTCTAGTTTGCTTATAAACGGAACAGAGTTCCCTGAAGAACGAAGGATGATGAAGTAGTGATCTCGTTGTGATACCGATTGACAACCGGACAACCAGTAGAATGACCAATTAGCTACTTTGACAAACGGCAAGAATTGATGATAGCCTGCAGTGCCTAGATACTAGAGGTATACGCCGCCGAGCCACGCCGCCGCCGCCGCCGTTTTTTGTCATTCCTCACGCGCCGCCGCCGAGTTACGAAAATATCGGCGCGGCGGCGGCGGCGGCGGCGTTCGGCGCCTAAGGAATTTTGTACAAAATTTTCATGATGTATGTACATTGAATACATCGTTTGAAGGAACTAAATATTACTTGTATAAAAACACAATTTTACGAAATGAAAATTACATTTTTAAATTAGTTTTTTTTTGCATAATTTGGGCCACTGGACAAGAGTATGATCTCCTTTATTTTTTCCAAAAATAGCATAACTTAGAAAAAACATAGGTAACATATTTTTTGACGACAGCGTTTATTACAGTTAAATTAGGGTCGAATACTGGTAATCTAACGATTTTTTTCCGCAGTAGACAATTCTTTTCTATACTACAAAAATACTACTTTTTTATACACCTACTACAACAACAAGAAACTTATAACACATCAAAAACTTTAGCTCCAATATCTCAGAAAGCAGTTTTGTTAGAAGCTGCCTCTTTGCATCTAACTCCTCAATTATTGAAGATAAATCAAAGACAAGTTGATTTTTCTATGTATTTTTTTAATATTTTAAACAAACACTTTTTTGCTAATATTTACATTCGTAAGTTATTTTATTCTGGGGTCCCACATACGTATACAAGTACTAGGTGGCTGTGTGAAAATTACGTTAGCATTCCTTAGTGGTGGTCAAACCCCAGGAAGATTTTGCTCCCTCGCATCACTATGTTTTCTACACAGGGTTAAAGTTCCCTCTTTATGGTAAACATTAGTATTATTTTTAATTACATTCGGTTCTCCTTAGAAAAATTTGGCGCTTCATATTTTAGTGGAAGTTTTAACCATCTATAAGCCATTTTTTTCAACAGTGGGTCAAAAAGTCCCATTCTGGTTCGAGTTGATAAGACTATTGCAAAAATTGATTGAGAGCGACATAAATTACCCCAATAACTAAACTTTAAACAATTTTTTTTTCTTTAAATTTAAATAGTAAGTACATACGGATCTGTAGAGAATATAGAGATCCGTGTGTGTATGTATGTATATACCTCAGACCTTCTTCTGTTCGCCCATCAATCAGCGCCAGACACTCAACATTTTAATTCAAGTAGGAAGTAACAATATTTAAATTTAAAACTAATTCAATAATGAAATAAATAGAATTATAATAATAGAATAATTGGCATGGCGAATGCCTAACGCTGACGAGTTGAAATGATAAGATTAGTAGCCTCATGGCTCTTTGAAATCTACCTTATGAGAAGTAGCGCCGGCGTTTCCAGACGCGCCGGCGTCGCCGCCGCCGCCGAATATTTTTGACGTTGACCACGCCGCCGCCGCAAAGCCTGTCGGCGTAAACCTCTACTAGATACAGGTCACATACTGAAGAGTGCCCAAGCTCATATACCAGATATGTTGCGCGATTTTCGAAAGAAGGTTCCATTTAGCATATTTTGTTCACCTGTTCGAAGCAATGTGCTTTCAACAATAAATTGCAAGAATATAGGGGATCTCGAACTCGTTCCTTTGAACGCAACTAAAGAGTTCAGATCCCTAAAATTTCTTCCATAGTCTTAAACGAGTTACTGGATAGATTAAATCAAGGTGTAGAGACAAATTAATCCAACTACACAAATTCTCTATTCGAACAAAAGTTTCTCAACCAGTTTCGTTCCACGTAGCCTTCTTAGCACTTAGGAAGGTGGAGGTGCAGACCAAGTTCTTCCACATCCATCCTGTCTCACATAAGCCGACATATGTACATGAAATATTTCATACCGTTTCTTATATCCAGCTTGCAATTTTCTCCTTTTCGCTTGGTAATCAATTTGTTGTTCTTTCTGTTTATTAGAAAACACATAACACTAAGACTCCCCTAAGCAGCTGATTACTGCAAGAGATCTCTACTTCAACAAAATTACACCAATAACCGCGCTGTCAAGGTAAATTTGATTAAACTTGGTTGTGAAGATTTCGCAACTTCACTTAAGCAGAAGAAGAAGAAGCAGAAGTAGATTAGGGAGCAGCAGAAAAATACATAATATACACATTCGTACGTATGTATATACATTAGACTGCATCACCAAAAAAGTAGTTGCGTCTCATCCGCCGGGACTACAAAATTTATTATATTTGAAGACGTCCGCCAAAATAACTGTGGTCATAAGCAACAATCGCCTAAGTCGAAAAACCTGAATTTGAGAAAAAACGCTTTACAGATTTGGACTGTAATGTTAACCTTATGGGGAAACCAAAATATTTTCGTCTATAACTTTATAAATAGCCTAGCTAACGAGATGGGAGTTTCATATACAGATAGTAGTTGGAGTTAAGCGAATTTTTTCCAAAAACATCTTTAAGAAACTATTTTTATTCATAAAAAAACTACATTTTTGGAGGTATTTTCAAATCGGTCCAGCTCACGTAAATCCTAATATTTGTCCGAAATAATTTGGTGGAAGTCTTAAAATATTAAAGATTTTATAATTCCGATGGAAACACAGTACCCATTTTATTTTATTTTTGTATGGGGAGTGATGCAATCTAATATACTTACATATGTTCATACGAAATTCTACTACAAGACAAACGACACAATGAAGCCATGACATTACCGCAATGGTAAACTTTTCTTGAGGAATTGAAGTTGCGAAGCAATTTCTGTACAAAGAACGTCGAAAAGTGGCCAAAATGGGGAAAGTTTGTTATTGAAAGATGGAGCTAGGAATTTGATTTTAAGTTGTGGCTGAAACTGAATGAAAGTTAGATGGAGAGCAAACGAGCGAACATTAGATGGTTTCGTTGCTTTGAGCTATGTGTAAGTTAGGAGAAGAATAAATGCAGTACCTACTTGGGTATGTTTACAAGAAAAATAAAGGGAAATTTTTATCACCGAAGTGAGGAATTGAAAAAATACTTTTTGCTGATTTTTTGTGTATTTTTTATCGACTTTGTAGAGGTGGAAAAGTATCGACGATACTATCGATATATCGATGGTTTGTGTTTGCAAAAAATACTATCAATGTTTTAGAACTATCGATACTATCCACTATATTGTAAGACCAATTGTAATGTGGTAGCTCTTATTTCGCCAAAAAAAAAACGAGAAATGAAAAACTGTCTGTATTCATGCGCATTTTCCACCGAAAAAAAAATCTTAAATTTTCTAATAAATGTATAGCGATTTGTTTTTTTTCTTCTAAAAATATTATGGCCCTGTGTTAAAAATATATCGCGTATACAATTACATAATTTTATTTTAATTTTTGTTATCTTTGAGTCGAATAAAATACTGCGTTTTAGCGTTTATATATTTTTGGCACTCTAGATTTTTCCGCAAACAAGTCGCTTGTAAACATATTTCGGCAATATAATCTAACTGGGATCAAGCTACAAAGCTCTTAAAATTTGGGGTGGTGTTGGCATAAACACAGCAGATAACAGCAGTGTTCCTTGGAAATCAGTTGAAGCGCCACAGCCGACGCTCTAATTTGAAGTAGATGTAATCTAACATAACAGAAATAAGGGTTGACTTTTGGTTTCGACGACGACACGAGTAAAGGGTTAGCCGAAAAGAGCGGCGGCAACAAAGGCTCAACGCAATTTCTATGTAAAATTTTAAGAAAGGTGAAAAAGTGTAAGGGACTAGTAAAGCCAAGACAAAATTTTAAATATCAAAACATCAGCAGCGACTGTGATGAGCGTTTATAAATAGCAATAGCTCCGCATTTTCCCCTCGGGCGCAAGAGATGACAACATTCAGATTAGTTTATCACCACCAAGCATTTGTTACCAGTTTGCTAGTTTTTACAGCTGCATTATTTTTTTTTGTTGTTTTGCCATTTATGATGATGACAATAATGATGGCACTGCTGTAAATGACGCACTCAACGCAAATACTGACATATGTATGTACATATCTATGCTATGAGCGATTGTCAGCGCGGTCTGTTTGTCTCCCTGCGTGCGTGTGTGTATGTGTGTGTGTGTGTGGGAGTGATGGCCCAAAATGCAGTTACTTTTTGCCGATTTCGTTGCTTGATTGCTGCGTTGGCATCCAACCAAGCAGCCAACCATCCATCCATTTGTCCTTTGAGCATCCTGTCGTCAACGCACAGCTTACATATCTACTTCAGCCAAGTGCCGGATGTTGTGTGAATGTAAGCGCGCTTTGCTACAAGTTATTTGCGCTTGTTGTTGTTGCTACTATTGCTTTGGCTGTGTATCGCGGTGGCTGTTTTTGATGAAATGTACTTGATGTTGTTGAAAAGTTTTTGCAAAAATAAGCAAGCGAGGATACATTTGAATTTTGTTGGCAGTTGACAGTCTGCATATTTGCGCTGATGTCAAGTGGAAGGGGCGGCACGGGGCGGGGTATGGACAGGATATGCGCAGTTGTGTGGCAGTATACGAAATTGTGTCAAGCAAATTTGCTCGTTTGCCGTGTTTATGCGTGTACTTTACAGCAAAAGGCAGTTAAGTATTTCGGGTATGTCATTTGGACAGCTTTTCCTCGTATTTTTCATACTCGTGCGAAGTAGGTACGTATGTATGTATATCATGAAATGTTGAAACGAGGGCAATGTTTGGTGATTTTGTGAAAGTGAAAGTTGGAGAGTTTAAATGCCATTAAAGGCAAATGAAATGCTTTAAGGCCTATTTAATAATTTTTGGCAAACATGTAAGTTTTGTATAAAAACAAACTGCTGGTTAGACTTAAGAATGGACATAGTGATTTTTGGCTTTGAGATGGTTTAAAAGAAAGCAGGGACATAACAGTTATAAGTTTTATTGCAAAAACGTTGCTCCATAACAGTTATTAGATGAGAAATATTTTTTATTTCATCGATAAGAGTTATAACCCAACGTTTATTTTTTACGTTGCCTGATAACTGTTATGCAGGAGAAATATTTTTCCGTTGCCGATAAGAGTTATAACCCAACGTTTATTTTTTAAGTTGCTAGGTAAGAGGTTTTTTGCAAGGTTTATTTTTTACGTTGTCTGATAACCGTTGTAAGATTAGGATATTTATGAAGATGGAAGTAGAGAATAAGATAAATATGATGAAATAAAAGTGATGGAGTGAAATAACTCTTATCTGATAACGAAAAATAAACGTCGGGAAATAACTGTTATCAAGCAACGTAAAAAATAAACGTTGGGCAATAACTGTTATCGAGCAACGTAAAAAATAAACATTGGCGAATAACTCTTCAACAGCCACGAAAAAAATATTCCTCATCTAATAACCGTTATGAAACAACGTTTTCGTTAAATTTCAGAATTCATGCAACGTTTTCAATTTGTAAATTCTAGATAACAGTTATTTTTGGTCCCTGAAAACAAGCCTTTTGCACTTCAAAGAGTGAGAGAGATATTTCCATGACCTGAATATCTACTTTAACTCCATTTCCAAGCCGTTTCTCGGTTTATGTGAGTGAGGAAGTCATGTGCTCGGTTACGCTGTTGCGCAAGACTGAAATCTCATACACCCTATCTTAGTGGAAGAATAAAAAAGATGGAAAGTCGTCTAGCTTCAAACTAAGTTTACCGTAACGGCGAGAATGTAAAAAGGAAAAAAAAAAACATTTTAGCAAGTTTTGGTTCATTTTCTTTGGTTAAAAACTTTTTATTTTTATGCAAATATTGCTTACTATCTAAAAAATAAAAATTTCAAACTGTCTAGAACATTCATAAAAATTCGACGAATTTTACCAAATTTGATCAAAATTTTAAACTTTTATATACAAATTTTCAGAATTTTTTTGAGTAAGCTGTTTTGTAGGCCATTAAATTTTAGTATGATAAAGCCAGCAAAGAATTAATAAAAATCAACGCGATTTTCTAGCGTCTTGAAATTTGCACTTTAACCTACTAGAATTCAAATGGTTACAAAACTGCATACCCAAATAAAAAGTTTAAAATTGTCGGGTGCATATGTTAAAGTTTGTTGTTGTTTGACCTTTGCAATATGGATTTATGTAGGTCTGGTTAGGCAAAGTGCTAGACTTTTATAAAAAAAACAACAATTTTAACAATTGTAACAATTTTTCTTTATCCTATTTAATAAAAAAATGTTAATCTGCTCCGCAAATTTCGTTTTAGCTCCGATTTTTCGAGTCATTTAATCCCGAATCGCGTTTCAGTAGTCCGAACGCTGGTGTGAATGGTGAAGGGCTTGATGCCTGTAGCTTTCGGAGAGCAAACACCTTTTTTGGCACAAATGTAAGTTACGCGGTTTTGTACTTTAAACAACGATATGTACATAACAACTTCGGAAAAAATTCGGAATTTTCGGTAAACACATCTGATTTTTTTCTAAACAATATAATTTTTTCTACTTCATTTCCTGCAACAAAGCACGGCAGGAGGTCAACAATGGATTTGTTCTAATTAAATAATCCCAAAATATTCTATTGCTCAGGCAAATGCGCATATGTATGTACCGAATTTTAAAGACTCGATACCAGATATTTTGCAGCGCACCGTCATTTGCTAGCGACCGTAATCCCTTTTGTGCAATTGCAAAGCGCATTTAGTCAGCCATTCAGGCAAATTGCCCTGCACTCAGGACGATACAGCGACGTGACACAATCAACTCAAGCAACACATCAGCAGCACGTTGACACGCAACGTCAGCGTTATTATCAATGCGAAATGTAAAGTCAGGAGTGGAGGAGCTGCCACTGCAACACCCACTATGGGTACAAAAGGGGCAACGGAGCGCACTGCCCACTCCTCTTCGTCGTTATTAGTCATCAACAAAACACATAAAATATATAAACGTAGGTACATGCATGTGTATGTACATTAGGGTGGTCTAAAAAAATGCATGTAAAGTCGAAAAAATATACCCCTATTTTTATACCCGAGCGCACTTGTGCACAAGGGTATATTAACTTTGTTCGATAGATATACACAAATGCATACATAAATGATCAGAATGAAAAGAGAAATCGATTAAGCCATGCCTGTCTGTCCGTCCGTACGTCTGAACGCTCCCTAAATATTTTTTTGATTTCAAAATAAAAAAGGGCTATATTTTTTCGGTATAGAACAATCTTAGGGGGTGGCGGCATCAAAATTCCGACTTCACTGTTTTTGAGCTTCATACATATGTATGAGCGTACGATAAACAAGCTTCGCATAGCAAGCAACTCCCTAAGGGCGACACGTATGCAGTTGTCATTGCTAAATTCGTTAATAGCACCAAGCACCGCACTGTGCACCAACTCAAATGCACCAACTGTTCTCTTGTGTTGTTGGTTGCAATCGCTGTAACAACAACTAAAACAATAATGACCCTAATGATGACTATACAAAAGATGTCAAGTCGCGGCGAGTAAGCGAATGGTGAGCGAGCGGGCGAGCGAATGGCTGACTAGCTGATTGCGCCGCAAAGGGGCGATTGAAGGGTATCCTGTTCGTGCAGCATAAAGTGCAAATGTGCAAATGCAATCATTCAGCTGCCACTAACAGTGATGTTGCAACACTTTTCGTATTTACCTCAGTGCTGAACTACTACGACTGCGACTGCGATTGCAGCTGAAGCTACCCCGCCTCACCTTCCATAACGCGGCATAAAGGCAGCATCCTTTCGCCTTTTATGCACGCATGCCATTGACGAGCGTAGGGATATAGGGAGGCTAGCAGCGAGTCAACAGCATCAAATGCATCCTTTCAGCGCACAATGGCACAACCGATTGACACTGCCGGGCGCCCTGCTTTGTCGTTGCGAGAGAATCCACACACACACACACACACACACAACATACATACGGGCATGCACATACACAAAGCATTTCCTGGTTGCCTTTTAGGCGCATCATGCATGGATTTTTGCATAGTTAGAGCGAACAACTAATTATGTATGTAGCTGGTGACTCGTGAATTCACCTTCCTTTGCATGAACGAAAGGGGCAGCTGTGGCATCGAGGCCTGTGCAAACAACTGCAACACAAAAATGCACACCCTGGTCGAATGTATGTACGTTTGTACGTATGTGCGCATATCGTTTATGGGAGCTAAGAATTATGACTTCCTTGTCCTTTCATTTCCGTGCAGTTCATCCTTCCGCTTGCAAACCTCGCTCTGTTTACTTCACTTTTTACTGCGCGGAGCTTCAGTGTACATTTTGAACCCATTGGCTTGCTTTTAATTGTTGCTTTTGTTATGTTGTGTTTTTATTATTTCTGTTGTTAGATATTGTTGTTGCACAACGTTGACACACGTGCCAAGCGTAATGTGGTATTTTTTTTCTCTTACTGCTGGCTTTTAGCCGAGCATCCGACCCTCCTGTCAATTTTGCGAAAATTCAATTTTTTTATGATTCAGATTTTCAGATTTTTTTTGCGCTTATTTGTTTTTGTATGCGTTAAGTCCTTCCTGTGTAAACAAAGTGCACATACCTTTTTTAAATTTTTTACAGTCACTGCGAAACGTTTATGCTACGTTGTGGCAGCTAGGCGCGTCGTTAACTCCCATCCATGGACGCAGTTTTATTGTCGGTTTTCAGAGTTCGTTGTAGCCATTCTTCGTTTATTCTATATGTAAGAAAAACCGATAAAGCCCATATTAGTTTTGATAAATATCGATGACGATAATAATACGAAATCATTATAGTTCCGATAACTTTACAAATGCCAATGAAAAGGAACATAAATATGTAGTAAATGAAAATTTTGTACAAATTTCAACTTCATTGGCAACCTTGTACGGTTAACCTGCTGCACTCACATTTTAATACGGGCGCCTTCCAATGATCCCTCTTGTTTGTGCTTGTGCCACACAACTCGCCGCCTACATGAAAGCCAATTGACAACCTGTCCTTCCATTTTATCGTGCATTGTTATTTTAACCGAGCTTCTGTGCGACTTGTTGTATCCTACAGGATATTCAATGGGCACCACATATGTATACACATAGCCATAGTTGTATTGATATGAATACAAGCAAAGCTGCTCACAATATTTCCAGTAAATTGGCAAAGTCCTTTAATGAATTCCGCGAAATCCGTGCGTTGGGCGCAACTTGCAGAAAAGAAAGCAAATAAAGTGCTTTGAACTCAGCTCGCTTGTGCACGGCACGTCATCTGCGCTTATTTTCGATTTTATGAAGTTCAGAGATGACAAGGGCTATGTGTGCCAATGGTCTTGGTGACCTATAGCAAAAAGTGTGCTTGCAAAATTAATGGCAAATATACATATGTATTACGGGGATACTATCAGAATTTTCAGAATCACTCACCTAGCCTAAAACGTACGCGGAGGCAACTCTCTAACCCACATACAACACAGCTGTGGAATTTCGCAAACAAGCTTCGATGAGCCCTTTTGCCTTGTCTTTGTTTTATTTGATTTCTTTTTTTCTTTTTTCTGTTTGAGCATCCTAAAAATTGTACGTGTGTGTGTTTGTTTCGCGTTTGTTTTTCTTTTTACTTCGCTACATCAATGATTTTCACATTTTTCTTTCCACTTCGAACTTGTGTTAATCAGTTGCCCATCCACCTTTTCACTTTTGCACCTTTTTGCTCCTACCATTTCCATTGGGTGTTCATTTGTCCTGGCTGTCTGCGACGTGGCGGAAAAAAATTGCCCATTGAACTTTGTCTATTTAATCAAAGCTGAAACAGGAAAAAAAAGAAACTCCAACTCTCGTGTGGGTGACCGTACTTCCTACTCTTGGTTGTCTATTTTGACATGAAAAGGTCAATGCGGGCGCTGTCAGTGCGTCCAAGTAGGTCTATTTGTTAGTCTGCCCTTTTTGGCCTCCTTTCCATGGACACACACACTCACACACGTATAGATGATACTCATGCATAGGACGGTGGTAGTAACATACATATGCACGCTTTTGTTAGCCTTTTGGCTTTCTGCGCCAAATCACTCTGCTCACGCTTTCCTTCTTTCTCTCTATTAACAATTTATTCACTAGAGCTTTTATTTATAGCCTTGGCTTATGTTACTGCTATTGAGTTTTTGTTTTTGTATTGCGTGCGATAGAAAGTTTCTGATTTGATTAAACTCCTATATTTGGGAACTATTTTGTTTTTACATGTGTGTTTATGTGTGCTTTTGACCCGGTTTTCATCAATGAACCGATTAGATAATGTATTTCCATACTGTCTAATAAGTAAATATCTATCTGCCTTTAGATCAGGCATGGGCGGCGCTGGCAGTGCAAAAATGTTGCACTTGCTTATGGAGCCTGCGCTGTCCATCACTGCTTTAGATACAAATGGACTAGGAATGTTTCGAATGTCATATTTGTCAGCATGCGAATGTGTGAATGCGAATGCGAATGTTAGGAACAACTTTAAAAAAGCTATAGTCACCTTAAGTCATCGTTTTTATTAACTAAATTTTTTGTTTTGTAAATTATTAGAACACTGAACGAGTGCTTAACTTATACAATGTTTTAATCTAGTAGTCAAAGTTCAAAAGGGGCATATTATATTTCAAACAAGTAAATAAGTATAAGTTCGGGCGAAACCGAATTTTATATTGGAACTATTGTCGTTCCAACTTTCTTTAAACTACCTAAAACTCAATAACAGTCTTATTTACTATTAAGAGATTGTTGTAAGTATTAAATTGAAGTAAATGAACGTCCTCAGTTATTGAAATATATCTGTAAATTACCGTTTTGCGGGAAACCGGTGCAATTTTAGTCCGATTTGAATAATTTTCAGCGAATTGCTTTTTCGTACCACGGTTATTAAATGCGCCAAGTTTGGTAGAAATTGATAAATCAATTACCGAGTGGGCGGCGCCACGCCCAAAAGCCAAAAATTTATAATAATCTAATTTGGTGGTCAGTGGTCATTGCAATAATCGATTTTGAGTCAATTAGCTTCAGGCTGTTACAAACAACTGTTACGTTAAAAGCAAAAAAGCTTATGACTGCCGTAGCCGAGTAGGTAGAGGTGTTGGCTATAGATTATGTGTGTCCCTGGTTCAACTGATTAGTAATTTGACAGTTCGTTAGACGGAAACTGGTCAGAATTATTGGACAGTGGCTGCTTAGAACGAGCGTTACCTTCGTGTCTAGCGCTTCGGTAGTTTTCCTTGTTGGGCGCTAGACGAAAGAAAGCAAATCTGGCCAGCAGGATGTTATATTTAGCGGAATCGTATTCGAAAAGTCTCGAAGAGTTTTTTGTAGTCACATAGAAGGTGACCTTGACTACGCCATTCAGGTACTCAGCTTAGTTTTTAGGCCCTCCTCCTTCGCTTCCGTTGTTCTAAAATTCCTAAAATCGATCAGCACTTAATCCGTAGATGAGGAATTTAGTTATAAGAAGTTTAACATTATTGTTGACCTACGAGTATGCTTTGGGCAGGAATCGAACCTTATTCATACGGAGTGGTAGTATACACCTCTAGTCTCTCGGCTAGGCGGAATTTTTCTTTCTACAGCGTACTTTTGCTGAACCTGCAGCTTTTTTCCTAAATAGGACCACTTGGAAAAAGGTCTACCTCGAGTGAATATACGAAGATGGTAGTTGAGGTAATGTCAGGTTCAAAACGTTTATTCTGAAAAGGAGAATTAGGCGATGAGCATCAACACAAATATTCATTTTATATTCTAATAAAAATATACCCCAAAACTATACACATTCTCAATGAAGCAATCGATGACTAATCGTTAGCTCCACATTTTCCTCCTTGAGTGCAGCAACCAGAGGTGAAAGTTGGCAAAAGTTGTTGCGCAATAATCACAACCCTCATTTTCTGTGTGTGTGCTCGCTGATTGACGATTGAAAATAAATGCGACGCAGTTTCTAAGAAACTGTAAGCAGAACTACCCGCATATCTACAATCGCAAAACGTTTTTAATGCTGGTGTAGCTTTTGCTGTCACTTTCCTGCGACCCCAACAAATAATCTGCTATAGGCCGCCATGAACTCAATGCTTTGAACAGCTTTGTACCAAATATTTTTTTTTGTATTCCAACACATCCATCCCATTTGCGCAAAGTTCCAATGCAAGCATAGAAGGAAGGATGTTGGCCACAATGGACAAAACGGAACAGAAACGAAGTTGGGCAGCAAATCAATGAGTCACCAGGGCAGTAAGGCAGCCATCCAGGATTTCCGCGTGGTTATGATTTGTGTGTGTGTGTGTGTGTGGGTGTAATTTTCATGTTCAATATTGAAAACAACGAATGACTCGACGCGCACTCACTCACCAATTACTGCCACTTAGCGGTGCGTACGTGCTTGGATTGTTAACTTCAACAAGAAAATGAAGAATAAGAACAATTGCAGACGGAAATAGGTAGCCCACACCAGCCGATAGGCAAACAGGAGTCGTTAAGACAAACAAAAACCGTATGGGGTGTAATAAGTAGCTTCAGGTTTTCTAAGCAATCGAATTCCATTTGCGAGCGATTCATCGATACTCGCATATTCAGACAAACAACAAAGAAGTCTTCGTTGCTGAGCTATTGCCGATTCAGTACTCTCGCCTGAAATTTTTTCTCCCCCTTTTATGACCCAAACCATAACCGTCATTCTCTGCTGAGCATCTACATACATATTTTTTCTAGGATTTAAATTATTTTTGTTTTTTTTTCTCTTTTAAGTCTTGATAGTAGATTACTGGACGCCTGAGCTCCTTCTGATTTCCACTCAAAATCAATCGCGCACCTAAAAATTGTAAGACTTTCAGGGTTTAATGTTTTTGCTGTTGCTTTTATTTTACCGCCGTAATCCCCTTTTACCTTTCAATTTACAAATGCATACTTCTGCCGCTTGCCAAAACGCTTCGGTCATATGTGTATATGTAAAGAGCCATGTTGCCACCGCCAAAGCATCGAATCGAGTCTCACATGAGTGATTCACATAATTAGGGATTATCGAAAAGTCATGCGTGGCATTCGTAATCGGGCACAGTTGTTTGGTTTTTAGTTTTGATTTTTTTACGCGTGTATGTCTGCAGCTAGCGCCAGCTCACTAACCAGAAATGTGCCGCACTACATGCCACATATGCACAAGCATTCAAACCTACATATGCATGTACACGACCATACAGTGCGTAAGTTCAACATGAAATTTTGGTATGTAAAAAACTAAATTGATTCGAATGAACTATTCAAATACTTGCATATGTACAGCAGACAAAAGTAGTAGAGTAGCCTGAGTAATACACATAAATAGGCCCTGATTACTCAGCTATCATGTAAAAAGGGACTGCTATTTTACGTGTGCCGGATTACCGGTATGTATGTATCTGATGAGGGTGGTTTCTGTTCGCTCAGCAAGTAAGCGAGATCAAAATTCAAGGTCACTTAAGTTAATGCAGCTGAGAATGAAATTAATTTGGAAATAAAGTAGAAGGGATTTGAGGCCATTCAGCAGCATTAGGGAGCTGATCGAGGAATGGTAATGCAAAATTTTTTCATATAATTTAGAAAATTGAAAACTTTTAAGAAATGAAGCAGCACAGCTATACTAAATGCCTACTAGAAATTTTTTATATTTAGAATTAAAATGGAAGATAGACTTACACGCTTATGGCTTCACTAGTCCAGTTCATAACAGTCCACTCCAGTCCAGTAAAATCCAGTCCAGTGCAGTCCAATCAGAGATCCAGAGTCCAGTCTAGTGCAGATTCTTGTCCAAAGTGTAGTGAAGCCCAGTCTTGTCGAGTCCAGTCCAGTCCAGACGGAGTTCCGGAATCCAGTCTAGGGTAGAGTCCAGTTCAAAGTCTAGACAAGTCCAGTCCAATTCGAGGTCCGGATTCTAGTCTAGTGCAGAGTCCAGTCTAGTGCACAGTCCAGTTCAAAGTCTAGTGAAGTCCAACCGAGTCCAGTCCAGCCCATTCCATCCCCAGTTCAAGAGACCAGTGTAGTGCAGAGTCCAGTCCAGTTAAGTCTAGTGCAGAGTCCACTGGAAATACTAGTTCAGTCCAGTCCATAGTCCAACCCAGAGTAAAGTTTAGACGCAATATCAAAGTTAATTCTAAAACCCAGAGTCTAGTTAAAAGTCCTGTACCTTTTTAAGTCAGTTCAGACCAATCAAGTCAAGTCAAGTCCAGCCCAACAAGTTCAATTCAAATCCAGTCCAGTCTATTGCACTAAAACTTCTATGACACTTCTAATGGCCGATGGAGCTACATATGTAGACACGTACATATGTATGAGCAGCGGCTGGAAAATGTTTAACCTCTACATCAGCCCATTATTAACGCAGTTAGTTTCCGCATCACCCTCCTTATTCCACCAATTGGCAGCAATACCCACATTGGCTTGTAAAATTTTAGTAAAATCATAACTTTTCAGCTTATTTTACAAGATTTTTTTCTAGATGCGCTAAAAGTACATGACAGCAGTGTAACACGGAAAAGTATTCAATCAACCGGTGTAAACCAAATCAAATTGAGGAAATGATTGC
>NW_023460777.1:0-5496 GCF_013731165.1 Rhagoletis pomonella | reverse complement strand
GTAGTGATTTTCGAAAGAACAGGTCTTCTCATTAAATTGCATCTACAGCAACAAATGGTACTTACAACAAATGCATTCGTCGTATGCGACAAGAAATTCTAATTTGGGATTTTATAACCAAGCTATGGGAAAAATACAACAACACCAATAACATAAATAAAGAAAAAGAAACGCATTTAAAAACATGAAAACATGCTGAAATTAAGTTAAGGCAGAAAAGAAATTCAAGGTCTATACGAACTAAAGCAGCGGCAGCAACAATTTTTATGCGATTTTCAGGGCTCATAAATTTACAAATAAGAGAATTAAAAAAAAAAAATAAGAACAAGATACAAACAAAGCAACAGGAATACGAAAATAAAAGGGCAAACAAGCACTTTTTGGTAGTGAGGAAAAAAATTTAATTTTAAATTTTTGATTTTATGTTTGGAAGGTAGAGCTGGTGGATGCAAGGATGCATGTGTAGATTTCTTCTTCTTCTTCTTCTTTATTGCTACACTCAGAAAAAGACATTTCCTTAAAACAAAAAACCAGTGTCCTTACTTTAGAGTTACTGTAATATTACGAAAAATTTACTCGTATTGAGAAGTTTTTACTTAATTCAGGTTCATGCTAAAAATAGGGCGTCATCAATGTGAGGCAGTAAATTTACTCAATACAAGTATTAATTTCCTCAACATAGGTAATAATTTCCTTAAATAATTTTGAATTTTGTCAGTGCTGTTAAGAAAAAGCTAATTGCTTTGAGATCGCAGGTTCGAGTCCGGTTGGAGGTATGTAGTTAGGGTAAGCTAAGTCAATTACAAATTGTAAAACTAATTTTATATACAAAATAAATGAGATATTTTTTTAAATTACAATTTCAAAATTACAATAGAAAAACTAAATAAAAAGCATTAAAAGAAAAATTCCTGCTCTGGCACTCGAACCTTGCATCCTTGACGACCGGTACTCCAGAGCTTTGCTCTATTGACCATTTCGACTGTTTGAGCGCCGCGAGCAAAATGATATACTTATTCCTTTTACGGCAATTTAATTTTTCCTAAGAAGAAAGAAAATAGTACTGAAAACTAAAGAGTTTTGTATTCCTTAAACTGAGTCAAATCGTTTACTCATATTAAGCCAGCTATGTCATTGGAGCCATTTCAAGGTATCATGTATTTCCTAAGAATAATATACATACTTTTTTCCTAGCATCAAGCAATGTTTTTTTTTTAGTGTACGCATTTATTGTAGGCATATGTACATACATACATACGTATGCACATATATAGTTAAATCTGTTTGTATTAATGTGTGAGGATTGTGTGTGTGTTTACGTTTGGTATATAATTAGTCAAGGCAGGCAACAACGACACTGATTTAATGCCCACGCCCAGCTATGAAAGGAGTTGCACGAAGCGAAGAAGCTACGCATGGCAGCCAGATATGTAGAAGCGGCGGTGTCAGTGGCAATAGCTGAGACAGGAGGACGACCATTGCCGTGCCTATAAATGTGTTGATGCGTTTTCTTTTTTGGTTGTCTTCGGTTTCGAGCCTGTTGCATGCACGCACCATGCTTCCACATACACTCTTATGTGTCTTCATATATTTTTTTATTTTTTTTTTTTTGTTGCCTCATGTTGGCTGGTCTCATCTTTTCTTGCCTGCCAGTGTATCAAACTAATAATCATAAACAAAATTGTTGGGATTTAAGTAATCAAAAACCGAAAAAGTGCAATAAAGCAAAGCAATATTAAAAAATTTATTAGACCTCAATAAAACTGTCGAAAGAAATGGAAAAATATGGTGCCAGAAACACGATAGAGCTGGAAATTTTAACAGAGCCGCCAGCAGTATCCACATACTAAGAAAATTATTAAAAGTTTTAACAAAAAACCAAAATGAATGGAATAAAACTGAAAATATTTCCGCGATTAGTGGCAGTAAACATGAACAATAATCTATTTGAGTTATTAATTTCACAAAACGGTACAAAGGAAAATTATATATATGCTGAGTTTGGGCAAATGTGAAATAAAATAATGCAATAATAATCTTGGTATAGTTTCTTTTTAGTGCAAAGCATATAATAACATATGTATGTACATTAGGGTTGACCAAAAAAAAGTAAAGTCGGAATTTTAATGCTCTCACCACGTAGTATTGCTCTATACCGAAAAGGTGTAACCCTGTTTGTTTTTTAAGTGAAATCAAATTAAATTTAGATGTCGCTCAAAGCGCCCAAAGTTTTTCTCCAAGTATTTGATATGGGAAAAATATTTTTTCATAAAAATGGTATAGAATTCTTAATTCTCCTAACAACACAAAAAAAAAACTCATAAAAAATCGCTAGTATTATAAAATGGTAAAGTAAATAATTGGGTATTATTATTGGAAGTCCCATGAAGAGAAATAAAGCTTTCCATTTCTACGAAAACTTTTAAAAGCTCTCTGCATTATTTTTGTGTGCCAAAAAATCCTTTTTACCTTGAACTATGGACGCTACTTTTTACCAAGCTTAACCATGATTCAATAATGAAAGGTTTTGTAAGATAAAGTTTCTCTCACCCTAATTTTATCAATGGCACTCCCACCCTACCCCTAAAAACAAAATGAGTGATATTTCTTCTACAAATTTCTTTGAAAGTTTTAATAAAATTTTAAAATTTTTACTTTTTAAATCCTATGAAATGTTTGTTCTTCATTCACTGGCTACAACAAGACAAAAAGGGTGACAGATACCAAATTCCCTTAAATGCCGAAATGTATTTGTCAACATTCGTGCAGACCTGTTTACTCTTCGTGTGCTTCGTGTTTTTCAGAATTACTAAAAACCTTGCAATTATTTCCGGGTTTTTCTGGGTTTTCGAAATTTTATTCTCGGGAACTCCAAGAATTTTTGGCAATTCGGGACTTTTATTTATTTTTTATAATTTTTCGTAATTTTTTTGCGGTTTTTGGGGATTTCTCATGTATCTTTCAGAGCTTTTTGGGATTCCTCGTGTATAATATGTATTTCGTATTTCTCGGCTCTTTCGATATTTTTTGTAAGGATTCGGGATATTTTGAACTGTAGCATTTTTTTCTGGTTCTTATTGTTTTACTTTTTTTTTTTTTACATATCGTGTATTTTCTGACTTATCAAACTCTCCTCGTACATACATATGAATGTACATATTTCAAAGCCCTCCAGTCAAATCTCGAATTATTAGCTGTCAACTCAAGGAGAAGTGAAATTTCTTCGCTGTACCACTGAGATGACTTTTTCTGCTAAATTATGCAATTTAAATACATATCTTTTAACTTAATATTTTATTAAAAATGCCAGATAGCAAACCTCTTTTCATTGCAAGCGTTCATTTTTGTTTACTTTCACACTTGTCCTTCGCAAAAATAATCGATAAAACTAGGTTGGACACCGAAAGTTATCGGTTCAATCTGAGATTAATTCATAATTACAGATGAGCGAGGTAGAAATTTTTTAAATCAGGGGTTTAAGCTCAAAAATAGTTATGCTCTTTACATCTTGTATAAGTAAGTTTATTTATTGTTGCCATCGCCTTGACCTGAAATGAAAAATTACTTGCATATTTACACATCTTCATTGTTATGCTGAATCTATCTAAAGAATCCTTCATTGGCTATGTCGAAATAAATGCTTTCAGAGGCATGCAGAGTCTTCAATTGTTGTGTGAAATACATATAAGCCACAATAAAGAACCTTCTTCAGTTCATAAAAGTGTTGACCACTTTGACAATTCATTTAATATTTAACTACTCTGACAGATGCCAAATTAAAAAAGCAACAAAGCATAATAATAAATAAGGACCATTGCAGCCAGTCAGTCGCCGTCAGCGCGTTCAATTGAAACTTTATTAAAGCATTAATTTTCTTTCTTATTACGACTGATGGCATTGCCACTGCCTTATTTTATTAATTGTTAAGTTTTTTCTGCGCACTACTTGCCTCCATATGTGGAAGAGTTAAAAAAACACACGCCGACGTGTTCGATCTTGAGCCCTTGACTGCGCGTAAAACCGAACAAGGGAAGCAACAGCCAAAGCATAGGAAGAAAATTAAAAATGCTTTTTATATTAAATAAAAATGAAGTGAAATTGTGGCACAGCATGTGGCTGTTGCTGCTGCTGCACTCGGCAGCCACTTCGACTTGCCACTTGCAATTAAAGCTCCCACACACTCGGCATTGCCCCTTGGACCATGGTTGGGGCTTGGGACTTTGCCTGCACCGATGCTGCTCCTTATGCACTTAACCGTTTAATGGCAACATTTATAATTACCACGGGCGCAATATACACACTTACGAGCATTGAATGGCAGTGCAACAAACAACAAACCAATTAATAATAATGAAAACAACAAGCACAACAGCAACAGCAACAGCAACAGCCACAGCCACAGCAGCAACAACAAGCGCCTATTTATGATCAATTTTTATGCGTGCGCCCCATAATTTGCTGCATTGCCTCATAAAAATCACCATAAAAACGTGCCTCCTCCCAACCACCAAAGGCAAAGTAGGGCAGGGCAGCTGAATATTATTTGCGATACCAAAAAAAAAAGCTAATGAAAATGAAGCAAAAAAAAAAACAAATCATTGAACGCACGTAAATATACTTGCAGCGCAGCTGCGTATGGCGTTTCGGGCTCTTCAACATAACACTAAAGCCAAACAAAAAAAAAACAACAACGAAAAACACTTAAAATAATCAACAAATTAATTAACGTCACGTCTATGTAATGAAAGTCAAGCAAATTATTGCCTAGAAAGCTTTGAAAGTTTCGATTGAAGCGACCAGAGCATTTATACATAAATCGCCACTTCCTGACTTTCTCTCTGCGCATTTTGCTTACTCAATGCGGTTTGAGCTTTTAATTGCTGGCAATTAATTATCTGCATTAATCTCTGATTTTATAGATGACGACTCCCTGTATTCGTTCTATGTCATAAAGCTGCGTTTGGCGCGCGGAGCGCTTATGTTTTCACCACTTCCCATTGGTTAGGTGGCATCACCTGCAGCTTTGATGAACGCTAAAGCCGATAGGTGCTTACAATAATCAGTTTTTAATACCAAAAGTCAAAAAAAAAAAAAAATCGTTTGCGGCAATTTAGTGTACTCTTAAGGATATAGGAATGCAGTTTTTAAGGCCTTAATGTGTGAAGTAGTGTTTTTCTGAACTGTCTGAGGTAGGACAGCAAGCTGCTGGTTTCAAGGTAACGAATTGGGTAATACACTGGCCAACTGCGGCTCCTTGTATCATCCAAGTAGACCAGAGAACAGCTCGATAGGGCAAGAACCAACAGGCTAATCAAGGCTTTTATGAATCTAAATAACGAGAACCGTTAATGCGGTACAATGTGGACAATCCCTGAAAGGATAGTAGTGAAATTTCTTATGAAATATAGTAGAAGGTAAATTACCGATCCCTAGTGGGATTCTCAGAGGAGCACAATACACACAGGAAGCATCTGGTGGCCATGGCTAGCTTTGACG
>NW_023460776.1:0-32261 GCF_013731165.1 Rhagoletis pomonella | reverse complement strand
AAGCCCTAGTCAAAGCAACATCAAAAAAATATAGAAAACGGTTTTTTTTCTTAACAGCGGTCGTCCCTCGGCAGGCAATGGCAAACCTCCGAGTGTATTTCTGCCATGAAAAACAGCTTCTCATAAAAATACAATCGCCGTTCGGAGTCGGCGTGAAACTGTAGGTCCCTCCGCTTTGTGTGACAACATCAAGGCGCACGCCACAAATCGGAGGAGAAGCTCTGCCAAACACTAACATATGTGTAAGCGCCAATCTATTATTATTAATTTACTCAAAATTGATACTTGAAAATAAGTAACATTATTTGGAATTTTGGAAAATGAGCGTGATACCGCCCACATATAAATATATGTCTAAGTTTATCTCATTATATATAACTGAACGTTCTATCGAAGATGTTTAAAATAGGGGTAAAACCAACCCCGGCTTACCACGGTAGCTTTCGGAAAGGTGAAAAACATATATTTAATACTTGCATCGGGTATTTAATGTTCGGCTACGCCCGAACTTAGATTTCTTACTTAATTTTTTTCTAATTTAGATGTTGCCGGGCTCGGCATCGAACCCTCGTCCTACGGAGTTGTAGTGCACACTTCTAACTCCCAGCCACAGTGGAAATATCGTACTTTTTTGCATTTTTGAAAAATACCGTTACATGGGAGGTGGGCATGGTTTTCGTCTGATTTCGCCCATTTTTAGTACGTACCATCTACCTTGAATAATTGGAGACCCATTTCGTTGAAATAGCTCTTGCTATCGTGTGCATGGATTTCTCGTTTAACTCTGACCTTTTTTGTATGTGTGTATGTACATTTATGTCTATATTTATCTCGATCCTGTTTCAATAATAAAAGATTTGCTCGAACAGCAGTTTTCTCGCTGCCTCTTGACAAAATCGGCTCCCTTAGCAAGGCACTGTGTGTGGGTGCGTGTGTGTGTGCAACCTTTAGTAAGCGATCGAGTATCAAAACTCGAATGTCACTAGTGAGCATACCGTTAATTATTGAATGCTGTATCTCGATGCCTCGGAAAAAGTTATAGCACCGTACAATGTAATCTCGGGCATAATAAGTAGATTTTTTCGTGTGGTTTGACAAAAACTCACATAAAAAGTGAACAGAGTAATAACTCTTTTGTTGCAAATCATCTATTTACGTGCTCTGTTTTGTTTTCGTCTGCTGTCCTTTGTATAAAAAACTTAGACGACCATGAACCAAAAATCAGTTCCGCTTTTATTCGCTGGAAAAAATTCACCATTTTAATGCAAGCAAGTTTTTTTTTTAATTTTTTACAAGCAGCACTGAAAAACCACAGAATGCAATCAAAATCGTAAATAAAGCCCAGAAGCGGCATTAAAAAATATATTTTTGTTGATTGAATTCGCAGAAAAGAGATTTGATTGTGGGCGTAAATGCGTTCGTACTTACACACTTAAACTTGCATATATGTACATACATGCATGTACACATAAATAAACTTAATGCAAAGCGCACGAATAAACATTAAACAATTATAGCGCCAATTGCCACCTGGTTAGAAAAAATTGTATTATTAATAACAAATTTTTACCAATGCGATTTCTAGTATGCGCTTTTAACTCTACAGTGTAAGTATATATGTACATATATATGTCCATGTATGCATGTTCAAATATCTACCGCCGCACAGTGGTTCAAAATTGGCATTACGTGTTCGCAATTCACTTTCGCATTTTTTTTTTCTATTGAAAGCTAATCAAATTTGCAAGAGACCAGTTAAGCCCGATTTTTGAATTTTTGTTTGTTTGTATTGCTTTTTTTTAGTGCAAAGTGCAGAAAAGGTAGCAATTTTTACATAATAAAAACTAGTTAAAAACAATTGTAGGGCTCTCCCAAAACGAGTATAAAAAAAGAAATTTTATACAAAAATTTTCACCATCAGTACTAAAATTTTAATATCTATAAAACTGCATACCCAACATTTTTCTAGAAACTCAACTAATTTTTTTTTAAAATTTGGTGAAAATTTTTTAAAAACATTTCAAATTTTGTTTTTGTGATTTTTTTGTTCGTTTCGGGTGAACCCTACAATTGTTTTCAACAAGTTTTTTATTATGTAACATTTATTAACTGGTACATTTCCTGGTCGATTTTCTTCAAAATTGGTACTTTTCCTGCACTTTGCACTCACTCTTGCAAATTTTATTTAAAAAAAAAAAAAAAAAAATAATCAAATTCAGTGAAAAATTAAAGCTTTAGTGAATTGTGTACACTAAATGCCAGTTTTGAACCACTGTGCGCCGCAACCAACCACTTCTGATATGCCTGAGGCTTTTCATATTGGCGCGCGCAATCGCAAATTCGGAAGCATATTTTTTTAAACGATTTTGTTTTTGTTTATAGAATTTTGTGCAAAATGTTAAATATTACGAGGTCAACAGAAAGGTTCCGCCGCCATCATTAGTAGTCCGGGTGTAGATTTTTGATTTATTTATGTGGTGATTGTGCATTGAAAGCACATTTTGCATAAATACTCGATGCACGGTTGCATTGCTGGTTTCTAGTTGTTGTTGTTTTAGTTGTTGTTGTATTCGCAGTGCGATGTTTGTGATTGTAGCAGCTTTATTTCTGCATTTATGCAGTTATTATTGTTGCTTTTTATAATGAAATATGTGTGTGTGTGTGTGTGTTTTTTGCTATTTTTGGTAGCCACACACAGGGGCGCTTGATGGTCAAACGCGATTAGTTTGTTTTGCTGCCAAGCGTTTGGCATTAATTGAGTCAAGTCCAGAAGCTGGAAATTTTGATGGCAATGGTGGGTTGGTTTTGCCCTAAAGAAAAGCGTCCAGCTGATATTGTACTGATATGTATTATATGTACATTAGGATGACTCCCGGAAAAAAGTTGCTACTTACCTTAGCAATTTTTATATAAAAAAATTATAGTTGTTAACCGTTTTATACTAAATATGCTTGAATCATAAAAAAAGTAAAGCTAAGATACTGCTATATAATTTTTTATCTTTTAGGACAAGCAATTCAAAGTAATTTTTAACCGACTTCAAAAAAGGCAGATGTTAACAATTCGTCTGAATATTTTACTTTCCATGATAAAATATGAGTTTAAAGATATATTCACTGCAGTCAAACGAGT
The DNA here is from genome assembly GCF_013731165.1 of Rhagoletis pomonella. Taxonomy (NCBI): domain Eukaryota; kingdom Metazoa; phylum Arthropoda; class Insecta; order Diptera; family Tephritidae; genus Rhagoletis; species Rhagoletis pomonella. The sequence goes on along the minus strand of NW_023460776.1, from coordinate 29,129 downwards.
GACAATCATCTTCGCCAAAATATTTTGGTGGTTGACAAAAGTTTGGCCCAACCGACCAAATTTTATGGTATTTATTTTTATATTTTTTTTCGTACGCAGCGCGAGGCAGTCTAATGTGCGCAATTCGAGCGGATATGGTGGCTGCTAATGACATTACAATGATACTTAATGGCATTGGTATGTGGTATGCTGCGGGCCATCTATGATGCGATATAGGACAGCTGCACTGGAGTGAAAATGAAAAAAAATAAATAAGTAAAAAAAATAAAATAATAAAAATAAAAAAATAAGTTCTATAATTTTCTAACACTATTCATATGTACGGTCACACATTTTCAAAATTCATTGAAAGGCACGGAAGTCAGTCAGTAGATTTGCCAGAGTATGTGGTGGTGAATGGCTTGATGTAGAAGTTTTTAACTTCTTTTGTAGTGCGAGAATTTTTGTTTTAAATGAATATGCAAAAGGCAAGACAAAGCAGATTACACTGCGGAAGCATTTTAGGATTGTGTAGGAACTAAGCGAAATAATGTCCAAACGTAAGTACCCATTTTTAATATTTTTATTGAGCTTTGTACCACGATTGTTTATTAGGAAAAATTGAAAAAGCAACAAAGTCTATGCGGTAGAAGTTATAGCACTATTTCGGAGATCACCACATCTCCTCATCAGACTTCTTTTTTCTAGACTTCAGCAGGGATCGAACCTGCGAATTCGATGTTCAAAGTCAGAAGCGTTAACCACTGAGCTATGTACATCCCGTAAACTCTTGTTGCTAATTCATTTTCCTTATTCAACCAACTACTACCAAGTGCAGCTGATTTGCCGCTATTTAAACTCGACAGCGTGGTGTTGTTGTAAATTCTATACATCCATTTGCTTATTTGCTTTTTGACGTAGAATAAGTCTTACCTTAAGGTATGGGGGCTATGTTCAAATGTTGTAGATGTAATTTTTAGAGCTTCACAAAAACGCTTATTGCACGAGAACTAATAAAGCGATTTCAAAGAAAAGTGTGGCGTTTCAAAGATAAAATTCCAAACCTGTCGACAGATTCATTTTTGTAAATAACCAATTCGGTTTCTGTCGTAAAAACAACGGTAAACATTGCCTTATTTTGGGGTCAATTTTGAGCCTTTAAAGTGCTCTAGCAACTTGTTGTTGGCATATATAACTTTCATTTTCGGGATATAGGTTTTGGAGCAGTAGAAATATTATCGGGTACAAATTTTATATAAATTTAACAAATATTAAGCATTTTAAGGCAAAAAATTGTTGAAAAAATTTGCAAATTTTTTTCATTACCAAAATGCTCGAAAACCGCTCGAATGATTTTGTTTTTGTTTTCTTTAATCAAAAATTCAAGAGTTTTCCTTTCGTTTGGTATATGGGAAGTATTGGTTGATATCTTCTATATATGTTTATTTTATTCAAATATATGGGCATAAATGATTTTCCATATAAAATCACCTCGTCATCAATTTGCAAACACGTGCATATGTTGGAAGTGTGGGAAGGAGACAAAAAGTATGTATGCGTATGTAATGCGGCTTTTGATAAACAGAGGCGCGCTATTTATAACCTAATCGCAGCGTGTGTACATATGTAAATACATACATACGTACATATGTTGATTGCAGTTAATGTGGATCTGTTTCTATTTTTAGTAATCTATGTATGTCTATACATACATATGTACATACATATTATATATGTACATACATATATGAACACATGTATGCATAATACGCGAAGACTTTTCGAAGTGAAACAACATTTAGAAAAAGTCCAATCCAAGAATAAAAGTAAAGGTGAGGACGTACATAGATAAAGAAAAGGATAAAGGCCAAGGTAAAAATAAACACAAAAAACAATGGTATAAAAAAAAAAAAATAGGGCTTTCGCTTATATTCTCATTGAGTTCTTTTCACTTAGAAGTATGTAAATTTGTAAAATTTTGGAAAAACCCTTTTTTTCTTAGTGTGTGATTTCGTTTTTGACTTGGATATGCTCTTAACCATACCACGTATTCTACGTTTAAATATAGCGGCTGTATCTCCGATACAGCCTGCAGACCAAGACGAAGGCGCTGGACTGTTCCTTTTTTCATATGTATGGCAGCACTGACATTTCACTTCAATTGGTGTACAAAGCAAAAGGTGAGGTTAAATTCGGTATTTTTTGCAACTTTAAATGCGAATTACTTTAAAACTATAAGCCTCCGGAGGGTGGGGTCTTCAGATTTAGAATCTGAAAAAGCTCCTCTATACTCCCTAATATTTTTTTTTTCAAAGCCTGGATCCGTTTTGGAAAATTTTCCCATTTGGGAAACTAAAATTCAAGTTTTACAATTTTTATTGGCAAATTCGGAATTCAATCTAAAGTTGTTAGATATATACATGAAGAAAGAAATATACATGTGCATAAGGAATACTGTTAGTGATGTGCTGAATTGTCGGTACCCAATACTTGGTACCAGGGCCGTAGGCAGGAATTTTTTCGGAGGGGGATTCTGTCAAAATATTTTTTTAGGGTATGTATGTATTACATATTAGTAGAAATGTTGATATTTATTATTTCACGAGGCAACATTGCCCCGACTACGCCATTGTACCTACTCCCACTTCTGTTATGCACTCGCTAAGTGAATTACTGTATTTTTAGAAAACAAACAGATTTGCGGCATTGTTTATCCTTTATTCGTTTGTTAATTTGCGATGAGTTTACCTAAAACCATCGTGCCGCAATTACCATTGTTATTTTTTGCTTTCTGCAGTTGTACGAAGTATTTTAAATTTTATTTTTTGTTTTTTTCCATGTAACAACAGCAATTGATGTTTGTTTATTCGAAATGTGTTGTTGCTTTTGCAGTTTGTTATTCATTCATTCATTCATTGCAGCCAAATGTGTGCTTGTTGACAAAAAATCTTTGCCGCTGAGTCAGCTCATCCAGCCAGCCAGCAGTCAATTCTTGAAATCAAATGAAATGTAACTCCGCGAATGACAACATCCCGCCGCCAACATCATTTACCATATCAATATATCGCTGGTATGGACTAACATATGTATGTATGTATGTATGCTGATATATGTATAAATCTGTATGCTTGCCATCAACAATTGACTTGGCTTGCTTGCTAATAAATAAACCCCACTCTTTCATGGTTGTAGAAGTTTTTGCTTTGTAATTTTTTATCTCGTCCAAATATTGTCGCTCATTGATATCTCGCTTTATGTACTCGTACCAATATGTTGTATCTATTGGCTAATTCTAAATGTTTGCACTGCAAGAACAATAACAAATATAACTTGCATATGAATAAACAAGAACGGAACAAAGCCACAAATAAAGGGCACTAAGCTAAAAATATTGTTGTCGAATATGCCACAGGGATAAGCCACATGCAGCTGCAGTATTGAGATGAGCCAAAAATGTCGATTGAAATGATGGATTGCCAAGCATCAAGCGCTTGAACGAAAGCAAGAAAAATATTCGCGATTGCTGAGGTTTTTGAAAAAAAAGCGATGCAAGCAACAACTGCTGCAGTTAGTCAACTAACTAATGGATATCTGTGTAGTCTGACAAATGTTTGATGTTTTCCAAGTACATGCATATGTAGGTACAGTTATGTACCTACATAAAATACAAGTTTAAAGTTTTGAATATTAGATGGCTTCAAAATTGTATTAAAACCAGGACGATAATCTAACTAAGGAATTTTTTGAAGTGAAACTTCTTTAGCGACGGTTGGTTGGTTGGGAGTAATTTGGCAAATTCAACGGAAATTGCACACGGAAATGGTGCAACGGAAATGGTTGAGACTGAAACAAGTGCTTCTTTTGTGTATGCTCATGGTATGAATTTAACAAAAACTTACTAATAAAAGGTTAAAGAATAACACAAAGACCGATACAAGAATGAAAGTAAAGGTGAGTACGAACATAGATCAAGAAAAGGATAAAAGCAAAGGTAAAAATAAAAATAAAATGCGTAATGATAAAGGCAAATATGAAGATCAAGATAAACTTAAACACTTTACTTATATAAGGGCAAAGGTGAAGGGGAACATGTAGATGAAGAAAATTGTAAACATAAAAGTAACAACAAAGATAAAAGTAAAGATGAAGATAGAGGAAGAAAGATTAAAATAAAGAAAGGGATATAGGTAAAGACACAGAGACTCAATCTGGGAACTATTTTGGGATTTTAGAGATTTTCGGGATTCTCGGGACTAATCGATATTTTTCTCGGCTTGGTTATCGATATTTTTATCGATTTTGTTATCAAAATTTGTTTCGACTTTGGTATCGATGTTTTCGGAACTTATCGATATAACAATCGATATTTTTATCGTGTTTGTTATCAACTTTGTAATCGCTGTTTTTTAAAGATTTTGTTCTCGATATTTTTTATCAATATTGTTGTTGGTTTTGTTGTTACTCTTGTCGATTTTTCATCGATATTGTTATCGATTACTTATCGATTTTTTATCGATTTTGTTATCGATTCCTTGTCGATTTTGTTATCGATTTTGTTATCGATATTTTTATTGATTATGTTATCGATATTTTTATCGATTCCTTTTTCTATTTCGCTATCGATTTTGTTACCCATTATTAATAGGTTTTGTTGTCGATTATTTATTGATATTTTTATCGATTTTTCAATCAATTTCGCTGCCAATATTAAAATTGATTTTGCTATCGAAATTTTTATCGAATTTGTCATCGATTTTGCTATTGATATTTTTATCGGTTTCGTTGTCGATATTTTGTTGGATAGTACCGATTTTGTTATCGATAGAGTATACAGATAAAAATGAAGATAACAGAAAACAGAAAACAGAATAACATAAATGTAAATAGAACGAACAGGGGTAGAGGTAGGGGTCTAGATAGAAGAAAGACAAAAAATATAACCTTAAGCAAAAGCAAATGTACATATGTATGTATTGGTTATGAGACAAAATAGATATGTAACGTAAGTTTCACTTCTCCAGTGTGGCCCAGGAGCACTTACATTTTTTTTCGAGTTTATCTATGTGAGGCCAAATCTTATCATAAATTACGTTCCAGCAAAGCAGTAAGCCTTGGGAAGAAACTGAATTAATATCAAAATTCAAGAGATTATTTTGCATAAAAATGACATGAACCGAGTATGGACTACCTTTTTTTTTAAGTGATATCCACTTGGACGAAAAATTTCGAGACTATTGCTAAATTATTTTAAATCAAATCTAATAATTAATAATAATAGATTGGCGCTTACACATTTGTTATTGTTTCGCCGAGCTTCTCCTCCTATTTTTGGCGTGCGCCTTGCTGTTTTCTCACAAAGGGGAAGGACCTATAGTTTTACGTCGACTCCGAATGGCGGGTGTATTTTTATGCGAAGCGGTTTTTGGTAGCAAAAATACACTCGGAGATTTGCCATTGCCTGCCGAAGGGCCACTGCTATCAGATTTTTTTTTTTTTTTATGCTGGGACTAGAATCCTGACCCTGCGAAATGGTAGCGCGCACTGCTAACCATCACACCACAGCGGCTACTTATATTATTTTCAAATGAAATCGTAGCTATCGTAACTTCTCTTCAACCCTTCTCCAGCAAATATCTTTCTTGTGTTACTTGGTCTCATTGTAGCCGCTGTGAGTCTTTGTTTTTAGCTTCCCTCCATCTTGCTGTTCATTGCTTTTGTTAACAACGCAAAGCATTTTATTTTCTTATAGACGTTTGTCCTTACATCCAGTAATACGTCAATAGATTTGAAGTCGTAGATATCGCTCCAACTCGCCACTATAGCCTTAGTAATAGGCGGAAAGTTTGTTCAAGCAGCGGTGTCGACTCACGATGGTCCTACGTTATGACGTTTGAGCCACACCCTACCCTCATGAAAATCTAGTCACCTCTAAACATACAAACAGGTGGAACTCGCATACCTCCCAGTCAGCCCAATTCGGCGCATGTAAGAGCGCAGAGGCTTATGACCTATGTGGTACCCTGTCAGTAGCCTGATCTTGGCTCAATTCATAAAATTTCTTTCCTTCTAGCAAAGGGATAGCAAAGGAGTCTGACTTACCTAAACCCTTACCGCTCCCCTGCGCCTTCTGCGTTCTGAGCTTACCGACTCAGCAATTGTATGTCTCGAAGAAGACCAACTGAGTCTGAAAAATAGTTCCGATATTATAAGCCCAGACCATGTCTCTTGTTGCTAAGAGTTTAAATGTTTCAAAACACTCCTTGCCGAACTGATACGGGATTACCTTAATGCATAGAGCACTGATGGTCAGCTGGTTATCTGAAATGATAACTTATAAATTCGCCTTTCAGACCCATTTTCAATAATTATTCCGGCACAAACCGAGACTTCTAGTACGTAGGCCTGAGAGACTGTGAATCATCTGCCCATTGCAATAGAATGTCTACTCTGTCCCTGATCATCGACTGGTCTCTGAACTAATGTAATCACATACATATGAACATTAGAGCATCCCACCTTGCAAGTTAACAAAACAAACAGTAAACAGGCAATTTCGAAAAAAAAAATTTTTTGGCCGACCCCCTAGTTCGCCTTTAACATTTATCGGTGACATCTACATTTGGCATTAAAATTTTTTTAAATAGTTTTACTGGAGTAAACTGCTTTAGCAAAAGTTTAATGATTTTTTTGGAGCTTTAATTTGCTGTCATTAGGATGGTACGTTAGGGTGGTAGGAACTGAGATCTGGTGGGTAAATACTAGAACCGGTTACTTGGGGTTATTGAACTTTAGAGTGAAAAAAATTGACCTCATGCATAAAAAGTGAGCTTAAGCTCAGACTAAATTTTTACACTAATTGAGTGAACTCAAGCTCAAGTATTTGTACTGAAAATAGAGCTGGAGCTTAAGCTCACTTTTTGTGCAGGAGGCCTGAGATTTTTCGATACAAAAACATCGGTATATCGTACTTTATTATTCGATTGACAATGCCGAAGATTTGGTGAAAAATTTTAAAACACGAACAAATATTTTTTAATCGAAATTGCCGTGCAAAAATATTTAAAGATCTGGGGGGTATGGAGAACATTTTTTGGTACGGTCTAATTTACATATGTCCATGTAAGATCAAGGTGAGGCGATCTATTAGATATGAAAAACTTTATTTAGAATACTATACCCATATTAGCTAAAACTAATACCCACAAAGTTATTCTCGATAAGTTTTAAGAATAATTAGAAATATTTTAAAATTATTCCGATATGTAAGCAAAATAAATTAAATAATAAAATACACCTTAAGGTATCAAAGCTTAGCACCAGCAATCTAAGTTGCGATTGTATTGCTGGCTGAGTTGCATATTTTAAAAAGCATACACTTGGAATATCAAATATTTACATGCAAAACATACATATGTACATATGTATGTACGTAGATGCATAGATACTTGCCACACCACAGACACCATTGTCGTTTGTTATCACCACATAATTTTCTATAGATGGTCACAAGTTTATAGAGGGAAGACCGAAATTCATTGGCCATTGGCAGCAAATCTAAGTACAACGCGGCCATAGATTGTTGTCAAGCATTATCTGTATTTGTATATGCATACGAATGTAAACGTACGAGTATGTTAAGCAAAAACAAAGAGAAGCAAGCAATCGGCTGATATTTTTGCCGCCTCCTTGGCCTTTTATTGTTATTGCAAGGCTTTCGGGCGTTACTGTACATGTGTATGTAAGTGTAATTGTGTATTGTTTTGCAAATTCTAAAAAATGCTTCTCCTGCGGCTTTAGAATATATTGCTGCAAATCTCAACGCGTTAGCAGAGTAATTCAAAGGCCGCTGCGACTATTGCTGTGGCTGTTGCTGTTGCTGCTGCACTGGCGCGAGCATCAGTACATTTAGTATGTATGTATGTATGTAGATATCAATAGTGGCAATGTGACGCGGCGCGCCATGGTGGGACAACATTGGCAGCGCGCGCTGTTCTGGTATCGCCTTCGCTATTGTAATTCACCAAAGCCGCCTTCTTTTGTTGAACGCCTGTGGGCAGTAACGCGGCCATGCCACAACCATTCACAGCCGCCACCACACAGAGATGCAAAGCATGCAAACGGGCAACGATTGGTATACGCGGACGACGCTATGTGGCTGGCTACATCTAATGCTATGTGTCTGACTTGGTGGCAAGCGGGCGGTGGTTGGTTTGACTGTTGCATAGAAGCGCGGCGGCGGCGGCGCGCAACATCGTAAACTCAGCACGTAAATTATGCGCACCTATCGGCGTTGAATATTAATTGCATTACTTACCGCATTGCATTCCGATGCGGGGCAGTTGCATGGCTGAGGCGGCGACGGCGCGCCTCGGCGGTGGCGCGAAGACGGCAGCGGCAGCAATAGGCGGCGCGTCGCCGGTGAATCAGTACGAGTGTGGTGCGCACGCCTGCAACATATGTTCGTATGTATGCGTGTTGTTTGTGGGGTGGCATGAACACATGTAGATACATATTTACATAGAGCTAGGCATCTATGACCGACCGCCGCGCCGCCACCGCCATCGACACTGCGTTTGATTATTTTGCAAGCGTTGAAAGAGTGTTGCTGGCTATAAGTGTAAGTGCAACATGTCGGCTTAAGTGTTTGCACGTGCGCGTGCACATTCATATGAGTGTGTGTGTGTGTGTGTAGTGATCATGCACCAATATTTGCGCGCAATCGCAATTTGCATGTGATCATCATTGGCCAAGCGCGCTTTTGGGCATTTCTACAACGATAACGGTACTTACGATCAGCATTGATAATTGCTTGCCATACATTGTTGCCTGCCACATACATACATACATATGTATTCATATACTTTAAATGCACCTGAACTCAGCAAAGTCGCCAAATTGCCTAACTCTTCATTTGCTTCTTCTTCTTCTTCCTACTGATTACTTGCATACAAACAAAAAAAAACACTTGTACGTACACATCATAGACACATGCTTGCAACATATTGCTGCAAAATACCATTTAAGCTACTACATTTTCCTCATCTTAACAGCGGATATTTACTCTGCTCTGACACATTCTTTGCTCGCTTCACGTTGCACTTGGTAAATAGTTTGCAATTTTTCTTCTTTGTTAGCTAAACAAATTTACTTCGTTTCGTTTGCTCACCAGCAACAGCAGTAGGATGTTGCTGGTGACGATTGTTGTTGCAGTGATTACGTACAGCCATACCACCCGCACTCGTATAGACCCTTCAAACAGCAAAAAGCATGGCGGCGGCAAAGCAGCGCTTTCTTACTATTTAACCTGCTTGTAAGCAAAATGCACTTGGCGTCAGCATCAGCAGCAGCAGCAGCATCAACATCAACGTTCGACGTTGTCGTCGTCGTCAGCATATCCGCCTAGCACTTTTGTAAACACATCAACGCCCTTTGATGGATGCCTCTGTTGATGATGGCTGCTGTGTGCGGGTAGATGCCTGGTGGCGGCAACTAACTTCTGCCTGATGGCTGTTGCACGTTTGGCACTTTGTTTTTGTTTACACGACTGATGCATTTTACTCAGCTTAACTTGCAAAAAACAAAACAACATGCAAAGCAACAACAATACCCTACAGCGACATCATTGTTTTCTTAGTCGCTGCAAACGTTGAAAAATGCTGCTTACTTCTTGTAAATTTTCACTTTGGCGAAAAATTCTTCCGGCATTAAATAATATACATTAAACGTAGCTAAACGTACATAGTTGAGCATGTTCTCTATGCATGATGCCGACTATGTTAAAACTAACATGAAATAGTTTTGTATTAAAATATTTATCTACTAAAATTTGCATTTGTTAAATAAAAAAAAAATTTAAAAAATCTGTTTGCGAAGTCAATGTTAAACGTTCACCTCTTTTGTAAATATATTTTTTACTAGGTCATTTGCAATGTTGTATAAAGCTTGGTAAGGTTCGGTTAGACGAGCTTCTCTGAAATGATTTTGCCTCCGACCTTTTCCTAGGTGGTGTTTTCCCTGAGCTCTTTAAGTTATCGAAAACCTTGTTCTGAAAAATTTGGAACGTTAAGTGCAACGAAATTTTACATGATTTCCTTAATAAATTATATCTTTTTCTCATCTCTTTAGCTTCCAAAGAGTAACATTAAAAAACCAGTACTGTTTTGAGGCCGATATCATTGGTGGTGTACACCAGCAAATGTATGCTCCAAAATAAATTTCTTCTGAGCGATTCATTTTACGATTTTTTTACCTTTTCTGACGTGGGAAATTAGATTGAAGAAATCGGACGATAGTGGGTCGCCAACTCTGTAATTTCGTTTGTGGAAGGTTTTGCTTAACTTCATTTCAGTATTTCTCGCTATAATGTCCTGGTCGGGTAACCTCCCGTTCATCGCCAACAATCGGTTCTAATTTTCAGGCATTTTTCTTGTCAGCCAGCATTTTAAGCTTTCGGGTAGAGATCCACGTGTTTGCGTTCTCTATTTTTACTACGGGAAATGCGGCCCCTCCTGGCCTCCCTACATCGATCCCTTTCCTCACTTTGCACTTTGATGCAGAGTTTGCCTGCAGGCGATATATTTTTTCTCTCTAGCGGCTCCCTGAAATCCAAGTATTTTTTGGCGGACTGGCTGTCTGTTATCATTGCAGTCTCACCGTCGCACAGTGGTACAGCCTCATAGTTTTTTTGAAAAAAAAAAAAAAAAAAAAAAAAAAAAACGGGCGGGGAATTAAAAAAACATTATTCAAGAAAAAAAGCGAAAAATTAGCATCATCTATTTATTTTAAAGCATACCTCCCGTACAAACCTAACCTCAAAAACTTTTTAAAAGGACTTTAAAGCTGACTGATGAACATAACACTATGTATGATAACTAAGCATTCAAAAAAGGAGTAATCCGTTTTTTTTTAACACATAGCTCCCATGCAAACTTAACTTGTTTGTTCAAAATTTGAATTTTCCTATAGCTAGAAGACATAGAATACTTAGGGCCGTTTTTACAGTGACGAGTTAACTATCATTCGGCAAGTAACTATAGACTTTCAGTACAAAAATTTGAAAGGTACTGACGGATTTGGGTTAACCCGCCACTGCGAAAACAGCACTTAAAAGTTCAAAAAACTAATTTTTTCCGTAGAATTCCTACTGTACGACATTGACCTTCCATTTTATTGTTGTGCACACTTTTTTGGCAACGCGGAGTCATATGCGAATCTTGGTTGCAACATAATAGTGGTCTGAGTCAATGTTTGGTTCTCGAATCCTACGAACGTCCAGCAAATTGTGCATTGGGTAACCGCTTACACGCTCAAAGCTCATTTAACAGATTTCTAATGTGACAATTCTCATGCAATTCCAAGTATGCATAAGTGACCTGATAGTCGTTGTTTTCGTTCACGTTTTGCCCATTTTTAATATGTAGGTACCAACCCACCAGAGGACAAGAGAAGAGAAAAGAATAAAAAGTGAATTAATAATCGTTATATTAAGATAAATATTTTTTAGTCTTCAAAGACTTTTATTTTAAGACTTATATTATAAAAGTCTTTTCATAATAATTATGAGCGCGAAAAAATTGTTTAAGTCTTAAAAAACGGGACTTGTTCAGGAGCATTTCAGGATTAGTTGGGGACCAGTTCGGGGCTAGGTGGGGAACAGTTTGGGACTTTTTGGGGTGTAGTTTGGGACCAGCTGATGCTTGGTTTGGGACCCGTTCGCGACTATATACAAAATTTTTTCGCACTCATAATTATTATCAAAAGACTTTTATAATATAAGTTTCAAAATAAAAGTCTTTGAAGACTTTAAAATATTTATACTTCTAATATAAATACATACTTCTATTATAAAAGTCTTAAAATAATAGTTATCGATGACTTAAAAAAATTTTCTCGCAGATTTGGAATGACTTTTTTAAAACTGCACCATGAAATCATTATTATTCTGGGTCTCTGCCTTAAGCGCTTTCTCTCATTATTCCCAACAATTTTGTGTAAAAAAAGAATTAAAAGTGACTTTGGTTGAACTTCACTCGGAAGTGAATTGCGGAACCTGTTACGAACAAAATCATAATATTGTTTTACTCAAGCACGCTCGATTATAAATAGTACGTATATTCCACGAACCGCACACCAAATTTGCAAGCGGTAAGCAAATGAGTGTAGCAGCTGCATAGCCAGTACTCATCGCAACTCGTTAACATATCGGAAACCACTTCGTTTACGAAATGCCAAAATTACAAAACTATTTTGCAAATCTACTAATGGCAGACGTCAGCAAAAATTTTCAACTTTCGAACAAATATTCGAACAATAAGCGCAAATTTAGAATTTAATAAACTAAAGTCAAAGCAAATTTGCAAATGAGCTTTTTTAACAGCACAGCACAGCACATGTGGACAAATGTTGGACCACACTAACCCGATTATGAAAATTTTCAACACACACACACACACACATACTCGTACACTTTAGTGTTGTAAGCGTTATATAACTGTGCTACCAGTTGTATGCATGCACAAACATTTATCGCCAATTATCCAACTTATCATGCAGTTTGCTCGTTATACACTCTGCATTTCATATTCGTTTAGTTTATTCATGAAAATCATCAACTTTTATTAAAACGACGACAGCAACAAAGTTTATGCAGCTGAGTTGAGTTTGCCGCGCCACACACAACCAATTTTCGGGATCAGCTGCTGCTACAACGACTACAAACGTAACGCGCTTATCGAGTTGGTGAGTAGAAAATTTTCAATTAAATTTAAAAATGTACGTATGTATGTATGTATGTAGTATATTTTACTAGTCTAGCACAATGTGTGATGAAGCCGACAGTTGGCCATTTAGGCAGTCATATGCAGTCAGTCAGTCAGTCAGTCAGTTAGTCGGTGGTCGGCAATTTTATTGCGCCACACACAGAAGCAACCATAAGCTGCCAGCCAGCCAGTCAACGCGCAAACTATGGTGGTCATAACGAGACGACCAAAGCCGTCGACGAGATATATACGGTGGCACACCGCAATATGGCTGCGGTGCGAAGTAGCCGCAGGGCGGGATGGAAGACGCACTGCCGTATTGCAGTAGACACAACGTCTGCATTTCAATTTGCTTTAATTCAAGATTATTCAAAAATTTGCTGGTGTTTTATTTTTCGCCACTTCGTTTTTGCTGCTACGTTTTTTGTTAACATTTTGATTCCGATTTTTTTTTGTTTTTAGTTTACCATTTCATTTTACCATTTAGCTGCACAAAAGTTTAAGCAAATTCCGTCAGACTATGCCAAAGTTAGTTGTTGCTGTTGGATTTGATGTAAATGGGACCAATAGGTTGCTAGGTTATTTTCACACCAATTGCAAAATTTTCTATACTCCGTTCATACCAAGTGACATATCTACATAGAAAACTTCTTACAGAGTCGACCAAATACATACATACACACTTGCAACACAAATGTATGCATGTTTGTTTATCAGTTTGCCATGTTGGCAATATCAGCAGTTGATGAACTATGCTGCTCCCTTTTGTTGCCATTCTACGATTTAGTTGAAGGGAATTTTAGAGAGACTCGTATGCGCTTAGTATATTTTATATCGCTTTGCCGCCATCGTTGCGGTTGCCGGATGTGGTGCGAATTGTTGCATATATGAATTTGCAATGAGCAATGCAACTGCTAAATGGCAAACTGTGGCGTTCGCAATGACGATGGCAGCAGCAGTGGCGGCGGCACTGATGACGTAGTTGCCACATTGTCGGCTAAAAACTTTTGTTGCATAGTGTGTATGTGTTTGTGTGTATATGCATTGTTGATCGCTCTGAGTGTCAGCTACATTGCTGCCAGTCGTTGCGGCATAAACACACATCAAAATCTCGGTCCGTCTGTGTCGTCTTGGCTGGTGCAATTTAAATTTTTCGCCTGTCAACAAATACATAGAAACATGCCTTTGCAAATATGTATAGTATTTATGTAGAAGAATGTATAGCTGCTTCTTGCATATGTACGCTTGCATCCTTGTGTGTCTCTTGGGTGTCTGCTAGATTGTGAAGCGGCAACCTTATTTGGGTCGTAAATAGGGCAATCGCCTAGCTGCAACGCGACGAGACGCGTTGCTGACGTTGCGACAGTCAAAAGGCCAAAGATGCGAGGTGGCAAAAGCTATAGTTATTTTAGCAGGCATATATATGTAGATACATTCAACCAACGCCATCCGCCAACCATCCATGCATGCAAGTACGACTTGGTGGCAGCCACAAGCCGTCTGGCCAACTAGCTCCTGGTGTGGCTTCGTCGTTTTGTGTGGCATTTTAATTTTGGATTTTTCGCCTTTTCTTTATGTATTTACACCTCTGCAGCTTTGAATTGTGATTTTAGCTCACTACCATTTAGGTTGCTTACATTTTTGATTTTCCAGCAAAATAATGATTGATATGGTAAAGTGGTTTTAACGAGGCCATTTAATGGCAACCTGATTGTGTATGTTTGTGTATGCGGCGAGGTCTCTTGAGGTCTTTGGGTTATATATTTTTATGCCACTGTCCAGCGAGCTGCATTGTTGCATGTAAACTGATTAATCTTTTTACAGTAGTGGTGGCATTTGTAAAATAACAATGAATGCAATTTACTCGCTCGAATATACTTTGATATAAAACTATTTTTAGCCATATATTTCTTCTAAATTCTGTTTAACAAATCTGTTATTTTGAATCGTGGCAAAGTATGTAAATCGATCTTCAACTCATTCAATAAGAGCAAACACGTGGCTTAATCGATTTCTCTATTCATTCTGAGCATTTATGTATATATTTGTCTATATCTATCTCCCCTTGTGCACAAGTGCGCTCGGGTATAAAAAACATTACTGCTTTTCTAGAGGCCAATCCCTCTTATTTGACACCTCATCTTTTGTAATCCAACGAACGGTGCGAATCTTATAGTTTTTTAGACAGGTGACAACCCTATTCTAAGTAAAAGGTGTCACTCTCCTTTCGATACAGAGTATGTTAGATAAAATCTTGTCAAAAGCCGTTTAGAAGTTTTCGAGATTACCGCGTACAAAGAATCTTGATTTATACTATCCCAGTCGGAAAAGTAGTAAGGCATTACATGCGTGATAAATAATATAATGTATTTCTTATGTGTTCTCGATACTATTACTGCTAACTATGTAATCAGTATTCTAATGTAATGTATGTAAAGTTCCAAAAATTTCATATTAACACACATTCCTTTCTCGACACTAGGTAATGCGAAATTAAATGCCCCACTTTTCTTAGGACATCACCTTGGGGGAAAAAATGCATTTTCGAATGTGAAAAGGGTTGCTTTACTGATTATTTCTTCGATTGCTATACATTACATTTTCCCACTTTGATCTATAGATTATACTTTTTAAAGCTCGCTTTGCAGCAAATTATAATCTTCGGCATTACTTGCAGCATCATATCAGCACGGCTAACTTTAAGTACATACATACCTACTAATGTAAATACGTAAAATATTGTCTACTCGAAGGCAACCATCTTGACTTGTCCATCTTTGTAAACAAAAATGTCTACAAACTTTAGATTCCACCCTCTTCGGAGTGTTTACTTAACCAAACTCTCATTTGATGCATTTAGTACTACCAGAAGTACTACACATGCTTAAATCCACAGACAAGTCGTAAATATTTACATGCTTGATTACGCCAATATTATACATACGTACATAAATCCATACTTAAGCACATTCACACACACACACACCCGCACATGCTTGCGCACACCTTTGCGACAATGCATCATAACTGTATGCCGCATTTTGGCTAAGACGCGCGCATAAATTTTTCTGCTAAACACTTGAATGCACCACGTTTGTTTGTTTGTATTGTAATTAAGGTACACATTGACATATGCCATAATTCATAGCATAACAATAGGCGTGCAAGCCGCTGGGCAGGGTAAGCGGCATTGCAGCGTACGTACGTTCGTATGTAGTATGAATTGTGTGCGTTAGCTAATTGCATAGAGTCAGTCGAGTGTGTGTACTTATGTACAGACATACATACATACAAACATAAATGTACTTGTGTAAACATAACTATGGCAATGCTGATTTCTAAATGACCACATGTGCTCATTGCAGCTGGAGGCTGTTGTGTCATTGTGTTTCGCTGCAATGTATCTATGTCTATATGCACTTATGTATGTACGGAAGCTTGCATGTGTCATGTGTAGCATAATAACGCCAACGCTTAGTGAAGTATCACATGCATTGTTTGGCCAATTGAAAGTATTCCTGCCATACATGCAAGCTGCCGAAGTATTTGAAAGTGGTGTAGGGGATGGGCATATGCCTCAAAGCCTTATTAGGCGCGAAAGTACCGCAATGCGCAAATTGGTTGGCGATGCACTTTGATTGTCAAACACGCAGGGTGGCCAACTTTAATATATTTGGTGTTATATCTCAGGAAAATATCAAAAGCCAAAATTTTAAAGCAATTCACACAAACTTTGGTAGTACGGAATAGTTGTCCTTGGATTATCAGAGGCTTAAAGTGATTCCACCTTCTTTAATTTTTATCCATCACATCGCTTTGCTCTGCTTTATAATGTCGACCAAAACTTAATGCTTCTTGGGTTTATTTTTTTGTTTTTTATTTTTAAATCCTTCACCATCACTCTTTCCTTTACGTAGCTTATTGTCACAGGCACAGATTTATTCAGAGAGGAGCAAGCTTTGGCGAATTCATCTGCTTCAGAATTTTGTTTAGTATTCGTGTGGCTGAAATCCAGAAGAGAACCAAGTGGAGCTGAATTGCTCGCAAGAGTCCGGCTACTGAGAAGGCCTCTCTGAAAGCTCGAGCGCCGAAATACGCTCACAGATTATGTTTCGCTAAGTTGACTGCGTCAAGCAGGGTCTATTTGCAGTTTTTTGAGGTACCATTACTCTATTGCGAAAAACGCTGTGTACAAGAACGAAGTTTCGAAGGCTGCCCTAGCAAGTGTTCAGATGATTTCACCTCACCTTCTTCTATGCAACTGCTACACTATGGAAACAGTGGAATTTTTAGACTCACCGTGTGAATATCAATCGGATAATTCCCTGTCAATAAAACCCCACAGAATTGAAAGTGGTGGCTTTGTGAGCCTAAGTAGATCTCTTTGCCGACTGCGGCCCATATTCGGCCAGAAAGACCGCGCAGTTGTACTTGTCATTATTTGAGCCCAGCGCTTGGTGAACTGCCATGAGGCACGTCTGTCCAAGAGCAGTCCGTATATATGTAAGTAAAGGTAATTTCATTCTCTCTTTTTTATCAGTGTGATCAACTTGAGGATGGATTTCCTGCACAACTCATCGGAGCAGAGCAAATATTTACCACCTTCTTTTCAATAAGCTTCGTCCATTTCAGATGGAAGTTCACCGTTGCCGACTTCTTCTGCCTCCCATCCACTCATCCGAAAGTGATATGCGAGCGGATAAAAAGATCATTGGTGCCTGTATAGCTACGCAATATGCGGTATTATTTGCGAGAAAGTAAGAGCCTCCAAGAATACTTGAGTACCCAAATCCTGTGTCAGTTAATCGCCCGTTGACCCTATGTCTGACCACAGCTCGTGCTGCAGCAGCCTTATCTACGATGTCAACAGGCACTTAAATTAAGTATGACTTTAAATGTCACACTGATTCCAAGGAAGGCGGTCTATTGCACCACTCCAGCTTTGTGACTTGTTTGGTCTTCCACACAAGGACTCCACAAAACATCATGCACTTAGCTATAGTTTCATAGAGTCTCAATTCTGGTCTTCCACGGCTGCTAAGCATCAGACCCAAGTAAATAGCTCTGTTAGAAAGCACCAGGCGAACGCCTTAGCCTGCCTCCGACATATTTTTTCCTTCTGGTCGCAAATGAGCAAGATGTTGAGAAATGTTTTTTTAATGGGGATTGTTAAACGATAATGCGTCCTGAAAAAGTCTCTCAGCTACTACACATCCAACAACCGGAACGTCTGTCTTTAAATAGCAGCTGCAGCAGTCTTCGGAAAGTCAGAGGCTATCTTATATCAGCCCGTCCATCCCATCGTCTAGCTGTTGATGATGATATCAGCTATTGCTCTCACGATGACATTAACCTAGCGTAGGGGGGGCACTGTCCCCCACTAAGTTATTGGACCTTTTAACTTCTAGTTAAAATTTGCTCTTAATGAAGCACAGTGACTTTCATAAGAGAGAAAAGAGAGCTTTTACTCTGGGCGCTTTCATACTAGATGCAAATAAAGCTCGCTCGTTATTTGTTTAGAGTTTGTTGGTGTAAGAAAATGTCCACTATAACTGAAGCAAATCAGGGATAAAGTTAGTACTTCTTAAGGATAAATAAAACTAAACTTCTCCCCTCTTTGTTTGATATAAAGTTCTCTCTGAGAGTGTAGTTAATAGAACTAGCTCAGGGCTGTACTGGTTATGACACTCTCACTCAAAATATCTTTCTGTGTTTGTGCCAGGTGGCTACCTTTTGGATCTTCTTTTTGATTTTTTCCTGGCATTTGTTTCATTGAAAATTTTATACAAAGAAATGTATATAAAAGCAAAAGTTGGCTAACGAAAAACTTGGACCGCTTTGTCGAACTATGCGCTGTTCGGAATTAAATGTTTGCGTCATTGCATTCTCAAAAAATTTCGCAAAACAAAATTAAGTTGGCACCCCTGTTGGTAGCCAAGAGCGTAAGCGGTGTATATAGCGACGGCCGACTATACAAATACCCACTTAAGGTGTTGCGTAAACTTGGGTAGTTGCAATAAGGTATACGACTAAGTTTCCAGTGTCGCAGCTGTTGCGGTGGCATTGCAAAGTCCCCTAAAAAACATTTTTACATACAAACATAAATATAGTACTTGTACATACATCATGCATTCTTACTTATAACGCAGAGGCGTTGCATAAGAAAATACAGCAAACTTTAGTAAGTCTGTTCTCTTGTTGCTACCGTTGCCGCCACCCCCACCGCAACAGCGACTGAATGAAATTTGCGATAAATGTAATTAGACGTAAAATATGGTGCGTTTAAATTTTGCGCACAACTTTGCCACCGTCTAGCGCAAGGCCAACGCAAAGGCACGCGCTCACACTCACACGCACAGTGTACCCACCAGCATCATTTACTGCTGCTGCTGCCGCTTGCTCCTGTAACAAATATGTAACGAAAAAACAATTGCTGTGGCAAGTAGCGACCGACAGGAACAACGCTTGCCGCGCGCTTGTTCGCTGATCGCTACAGCTTTAACTTCCACTTGAAAAGTTTTTATTGAACATTTTGTGCCATGCAAAATTATTGCAAATATGCAAGTGGCGTGTCTAGCACGCGAGTGCATAGTGTGTAGCATGCCACATTGCGTTGCACTACATAGATTGTAGTTATACACACACACATATATACATGTCGCGCGATTGCCAGCTGCGACTGCTGGCTGCTGGCTGCAGGCTGCTGACGGCGCTCGACGGCAGGCATTCTTTGCCGCTTATCTTAAATAGCTCGAAATTTATGATGACATTTACGGCTGCACAGCGACGGTGGAGCTACTACTATGGCGCGCGCCACCCACCGCCACCACTCCGCTCCTACACTTACACTTGCCGCTACAATAAATGCCGCGTTGCGTGGGTGTTGGTAGGCGATTTACTCGACTCACTCTATAAATATTTATTATTGTAGTTGCGCCGTTGTTATTTAGCAGTTCGTTTGGCCGTAATGAATCTGCGCGCAAGCGTGCGCTCAAAGAAAACACCGAGCGCACATTATGTGCATAGTCATCAGCAAACCGCACGAAAAGGTCAGTGAATATTTTGTAGCGGCAAAGCCCAAACAAAAAAAAAAAACACCAAACAATAAATGAAGTGCAAAAAATCTTTATACATATGTACATGCTTGCGCTACGCTTCGTATGTGAAAGAGCGCTAATTTATGCGGCGACTACAAGCAGAAAGAACACAAAAACCATAAAAAAAAACAATATGTTGAGAACCTTACGCCGGTGACATGACATGCGCCTAATTTGACTGTCCACCACATGTGGCATGTGTGGCAAGTGAGCTAGTGTGCATAGCAAGTAGTCAACATAATCGCTGACTCGTTGGGCAAAATTAAAGTGCAATTTCGTTTCAATTAGCAATTTTCATGCCCGACATGTCAAATGTAACAAGCAGCAACTACAAAAACAAGAAATGAGAAACAAGAAAAAAGCAAGCGCAACAAAATGTTGCATTATCCAAATTCACATAAAAAAAGAAGGAAAACTAAAAAAGCAAAAGTAGCGCAACATTTTATTTTCGGAAAAAAATTAAGGAAAAAAAAAATTCCAGACAAGTGACAAATGACAACCGCAATGACCAGTCGAGCTTTCATGCCACATTAACCCCCCACAAAAGCACATATATGTACATACACACGCAGTACTTTTGCGCTTTTATGCGCTGCTCAACTGTGATGACACTTTTTTCCTTTCCATCCATCCACAACTGTGTATGTCTGTGTGTGGTTGGCCAATTCGTATGCACTCTAGCAAATTAATTATTTCAATTACTATTAGCCATAGGCCATTTTGTTGGTTTGTGATGGCAGCAGGTAACGTGACCGAAAAAAAACGTTTGTAAGGCAAGCGGTAGGAAAGTGTGGAATGACAAAAGTTCGCACGTGTAATCCGCCCATATTCAATGGGAACCGAAATAATTGGCTACGAATGGCACCCTGTTTTCTTCTTATTGCCATCTGCAGCATTAAGGACCTCAATAAATTCGTTGAGGTCGATTGCTTCGACCAGCTGCTAAGATTTTTTATTTTTTTATTTTTTATCGAAGGCTGTTGAGATTTAGAAGGGATTTGTCAAGCCCGATTTAGATTTTTTTTACATAACATTTTTTTTTTTGAAGAAATAGATTTTCCTGTTTCTATTAATAACTTTTACATAAAAAAAACTAGTTGAAAATAATTATAGGGTTCCCATAAGAAAAGTATTTAAGTTTATAAAAAATGTCTCCGAAATTAAATTTTTTTTTTTAATTTTTAGAAAAATTTTAGCTATGCAATTTTCCAACCCATCAAGTGGCTGAGAATTCACGTTGATTTAAATTTTTTTTCTGACGGTGCTAGGCATTTTCTTCCACATAAGTACGTAAAATGAGCTCGAAATGTCAGCAAAAAAAATTATCAATGCAATTTTTTTAAATTTTTCTAAAATTAAAAAAAAAAATTGTTTTGGTGACCATTTCTACTACATTTAAAATTTTAAAGTTTTAAAATTTTAGATTTTTTTTCAACTTTTGTTGTGAATTTTTGTTTTGTATTTTATTTTAAACTTGTCTGTAACCTATCTATAAAATTTCGTCGATTTTATTGCATTACAAATCAATTTCATCTAAACATTAACTACAATTTAAAACTAACTTTGTTCTTAAATTTAAAGTATTTTTAAAATTTGTATTAGATTTAAGAGTAGAAAAGAGGAATGAATAACCTCCTACATACCAAACTCATTTAACAAACTTTGGTTGGTGCCCCCCTTTCAGAAATTTTTTTCTTACATCGAAATATGCACTCATGCTGCTGCTTTTTATGAGAAATTGACAAATTGCAAACACTCTCAACCGCAAAATTGCTAAATTACCACATGCGCATTCGTAAACGAATTTCGTTCGTTGCAACGTTGCTACTTACCGCAAATGCCTCAAAGAGCATCTGATGCAACGCCTGCCGGTGAGCGCTTGAGTGTGTGTGTGGCACATTTGTGGTGAAATTAATGGACGTGAGTTGTCCAATCAAATGTTTTCAATTTGTAGGTGTTTATGCATTTGCATTTGTACACTTCTTCTTCTTCGGTTTGGCTTCGTGCCGCTTGGCAGCGATCCGGTGCATTTTCGCCTTCTTCTCCTCCTCCTCCAGTACATCACTTTTCACTGTGTTGCTTTGTGGTTAAATTTTGACATAAGCTGTCAACTCAAGTCACATTTTGTTACATTTAATTAAATTAAAATATGTGGCGTAAATAATTGCGAAATTTGTGTAGAATTAAGCGAATAAGTGCTTAGTAGCAGAGATGGAGTGCGCTTCCAAATGATCCAATAATTCCTCGTCTTATATGTATGTATGTATGTAAAGTGCTACACACCCTCCAACCATTTTTTTTTATGGTTTTGATAAACTTTAAACTTTTCCACAGCACCTAATGACATTCATAAAAAATTTTTAGCGCGCAATTACCGACTTTGTTGGATTTATGTGCCACAAAACAAAAGTTCAATAAAGTTGATGAAATGATGATGACGCATTTCGGCATGCGGGATGCGGGAGTCGAGGGTTTGCAATGCGATATCTCAGCAGTACACTAAAAAACACACACATAAATTTGCATTATCCCGCTTGACAATGTTGCTGTTGGTTAAAATTTGCGACTTAAGCCAAGCTGCATAGCTGAAAGCTGTTTCGAAGCTTGCACTGCACTCTTCTCATATTTTGATTTTCTAAGACCTCCCTCGTCTAAGGCGCGGACTTTCTGTTATCGACCAGCCAGCCATGAACTTTTAGTTTCCGCCTTAAGCACCGTTATCGTCGTTGTCGTTAATTTGCACTCTGCTGCATGCGAGTGCTGCGTACGAGTGACGTTTTTATGCAACAATCACAATTTCTGTCGCAGCCACGCGTTGCAACGGTGCATGCGGCACGTGGCATATGGCAGTAGTGGTGCGGCATTTCATTAATTTACACTCTTGCCAATTTTTGGGGAGTGTTTGTTTGATGGCAACTTTTTGTCTTTATTGGCCAAATAAAATTTAGTCATAAAAGTTTGCGATGCGATGGCTCAGTAATTTCACTTAGTATTAAATGAGTGGAGCAACAAAAAAAAAAAGAACAAAAATATGGGAAAGAAAGAGCTTTTGGTGGATTTATTAGTAGAAGCGCTATCAGAGCATTGAATCAAGAGTTTTCGCTGGCGTATATATGTATGTATTCTTATCTGATGTGGTGATACAGAGGTATCTTCAAAGCACTTGAACTTGTCTATTAATCTACCTATACTAACTAGGGAGCATTTAGAAATCTCCATAAGGTTTTGGATTAAGATTTTGCCTCGGTTGCTATGTCTTTTACGTGAAAGTTCCGAGCACTTGCAAATTTTAGCTCTTAAGCAAGGGCCGTGTTCGTGTTTGTGGCTTTTAACCTGACCATATCATTTTTTTGTGCATAGTACGGCCAGATAAATTGCGTAGTTTTCCGGTCGCCGGGCTTAAGGTAGCTTGTTGTTGTAGTGTGTATCCTGTGCTGAATATTATACCAACCGTAAATTAATATCGGTTTATAAAAACTGCGTAAATCCACAAAACAAGTTTAGTATTTCGTTCCCAATTTCGACTGAAGATAATCATGTATAAGTAAAAGGCTACAGAGGCTCTTCTAGTCGCCAGTTGACATTTGTCTTCCAGCTTAGTTAGAAGTCTATTTAATTTGTATAAGGAAGGTAATATCAAAGTCGTTAAATTGCCGGAAGGAGGTATGAGCTTCGTATTTTTCTATTTCTTGGTAAACAACATCCGTTTCATTTGGCTGGTATTGACAGTTAGTGTACGTTCACACAGAAAGCGGACTCGAGCGACACAAAGCCGTTCCAAGTGGAGTGAAGCTTTCAAACAGCACCGCCCTGCCACGTTCAGTGTGAACACCTTACGGTTCGCGGCGCTTCGCCTTTCTCCGGTCGGCACCGCTCGGCTTTCTGTGTGAACGAACCCTTAACTACCTTTTGAGGCCTCTGAATGTAAGCTGAACAGAGCTTTTTCTAAGATTTCGCTTATCTTTGAGAGAAATAGAGACGTGATACTGCCTCACTATGTCATCTGCATATCCTGCTTTGTTGAGTTATAGTCGACTAACGTTCAGGGGTAGCGGAGATAGGACTCCTTCTTGAGGAGTATCCCAATTTGCATAGCAGGGTAATATTACTGAACCACTAGTCGATATGAATATACATATATATAAGCAGCTGCAGCAGGTTGATTGTTATATTGGCAAAACCTCAATCTCGGTAGTCCTATGCCGAGAAAGGCGAAAAGGGTATACCGCTAGTAATTTTCGGGCTCGCATGCTGAGCTGCCGAGAGTTTAAAACATCCCAGAAGGGATATGATGTAACAGGTTTTGCACCGCTTTTAGTAGGACTTATTGACCTGAAATTCCTTGCTTTTTTGTTGGCTCTTCTTTCCATTTTAAGAATGAAAATAAGTTTGACCCTCTTCCAGTTTCGTGGAAAGTTGATGCTGATGCATTTTTGGATTCGATGAGTTGAGCAAGGTAAGCGGTGTGACCAGTGCCTAACTCTTTCGCGGTGCTATTCAGTTGTTTTCGGGTAAATCCTTTTTCTAGTTTAGCTCGGTTAGGTGTTAGTTAGACAGATGGAATGAGTTAATTAAGAAATCCAAGTTAGAGCTTTTGCCTAAAACTATGATCAGCTCGATGTGAAAGATATCCGTAGGCAAGTCGGATTATGTTAAGTAGGTTTCAGAGGCCTCGGTCGAAGTCGACGAGGAAGTTAGGAATAATTAGGCCGAATCTTCCGTTTTACCAGACGTAGTTGGGAATAATTTCGTCGGAGTAAGTTGCGGAAGTAGTCGCCCTGGGCAGCGGCTAGATCGTCGGTCGAAGGTTTTACTCTTCCACAGAGTCATACTCCTCCTCGGAGTCATAAGGCCAAGGGTTTGTTGGTACCTGACTAGGCTTATGTCTCGGTGGGTTCCGTGGTTCTGGCAGTAGCAGAGCTGGATAGCGGACAAGGGCTTGGGGCCGGTCCTAACACCCGGTGCTTCACTGAAAGCGTCATTGTCATGTTTCAGCGGGCTGTAAGAAAGTAATTTAAATACTTCGGCTGTGGTAAGCCTGGAGCCATGGAGAGAAACTGCTTGGTGTGTGCAGTGAAGCCGAGTGGTGCGCAGGATGCCCAACGTCGCTCGGGTGAAGGTGGTCGGCGGAGTGAATAAAATATCGTGAAATGGAAGGTGGACCTCTGGCACAGCGCAGCTTTTGAAGTATGTGAAATTTTATTAAAGGATTTTATATCCGCCTGGTTTTCAGTTAATAATGTTAGTGTTTGGCCGAGCTTCTCCTCCGAAACTGAAAACTATACCTAGCTACTCCAAGTTTACCCCACGACCTATCTTATTATTTTCTTGTCCTTAACGAACCTTATCTTCAAATATAGTATTATAAGTCCGGGTATGCCTGCCTCGTAAGAAATTCTGTGCGGTCGGCAAGGAAACTGGTGTAACCAATATGAATGTGTGTATATTTATTAACTTCGTTAAGTCTAATTTCAGTGTTCTATACAGCGATCTTCTATTCTAGAGAAATTTTTGGTCGCGGAAGCATGCAGCCATTGAGGCTCTTCAGTGAGTACTCTTCAATAATAGTAGGTATCCAATATACTTTTCTTTAAAAAGGCAGTTTGTTGGAAAAGAAATAAATTTGGTATTTAAATTTTTCTTTTTAAATATTATAAGTAGCGTCCTCTTAAAGAAAACGAACGATACTACATAGAAAGATTTCACTACAAATTCCTCTGTAATATTTTTAAACGGATTTTTTTTTTCATACGTAAATGTTTGCCACTCACTTCGCATTTGCAAAAGATGCATCCTTGTTAAACAAACAAGTTTTTATTATATCTGCTGCTGTGGGCTTTGTAACTTACAATTCGACATTTTGCTTTTGTTTTAATGCATACATATAGTAAAATGTATAAGTAGTCCCTTCCATGCATTCGCATGTGCAACTGGCTACCACCGAAGGGCTTCACCGTTTTCGCTTATCTACGAAAATTCAATCGAAATCGCTGGTATTTCACGCAATAAAAATTATTAATTTCACCTTTGGGAGAAGTGCACATGTGTGCATACTACATATGTAAGTAAGTATGTACAAACACACCTCTATGCAAAAAGCTGTGGCCAGTGGCTTGTGGTCATTGGCAATAACTTGTTGAGCTGTTATCGACACACTTGCAGGAACAGTGCATAAAATGTTCATAAATGTATGTACATATATGTAGGTAGTATATTTGTAAGGCCATCCAAAATTTTTACGAGCTGTAAAAATCAGAATTATTGCAAATAAAAGAAAAAATCTACTGAAAAACTTGGAAACCTATAAAAAGAAAAGCCAGCTTATTTAGGATTTATGACCAAATGTTGGTTCAAGCCAGACAGCTATTATTCATAGTTGGTAATGTACGTGCATTCATACTTACTACATATGGCGTAGGTTAAGTTTTAAGAACGGTGGGCTTTAAGTAAAGTATTCTACAATTTGTTTTTTGCAAAATCAAAAAAGTCCATATGGCAGGTTGTTTCTTAATCCATATACTTGAGGCCTTCGATCTAGGCTTAATGAATTCTTTTATTTTCATAAATTTTCTTCACAACCGTAAGGTCTCTTGGAAGTTCTGGAGTCAGTAGGTTAGGTTTGGTAGTTGCTTTTGCAGAAAACACTTGGACATGGGAGCGAAAAACAATCCCACATTGCTCAAAAGTCACTACACGTCTAGGTGTAAGGAAATTACCCGTAAACAGCTAGTTTACAGTGCTTACGTGGTTCTTGCTCAGACTTTACAGAAATCTTGAGGACCTGAACTTAGGTTAGGTTAGGTTATCTTGTTACCTACTTAGACCAACATGGACCCATTGTGATCCCATATTAGAGACTCATTACGTAGCAGCAGTGGACGCTCCAACTCAGGCCAAATATGTTTACCCATAGCTCCGGCCAGAGAGGGAATAAGAGTTCCTGTACAATCTTCTGGACTGCTCCTTGAAATGTAGGCCTTTAATTGCTTAAGAGAGCGTTCCCTTTCACTTCTGACAGGAGTTTTAAGCCCGAGCACTGTTCAAAAAAAATCCATGCGGACTACATTTGGAGCACATGAATCTTTTCCAAACAACTTTATGTACATATATGGTATACCTGCCGTTGCCGTAGCAGGAAGATCTGTTTGGTGGTAACAGAATGGACAACATAAGAGATGTCTGAGTAAAGAGTGTTTTCTCAATAAAAGCTATCAGGTAGGTCATTTTCCACAGGACTTTCTTTTAGGAAGCTGTATTGGAAGTCCTGCCGTTGGAAGACCGATGGGAAGGTGTAATACTAAAGCAGCAAAGCTATATTTGTACTTATCGTTTAAATTTCCTGTAAATTTGTCCTTTCTAAGCGAAATTCTGAAGATCTGCTGATTCCACAGGAAAAAAAAACAATTTGTAAAAAGTCGAAGATGGAAGCGGATTCGTTTCAAAGTATCAGAAATAAAGGTTTCTGACTAACTTTTTTCTAATTTTGTCGACCGGGATTTTACCTTCCGAATGAGTTCGGCGGCATTTCTTTGGTAGTACATATATAGTTTAGATCTCCTTTGTGCGCCTCGGATACACCTTTGGCCACAGAAATCTTGCAGTAACACATACCCTGATTTTCACTCAGCGTTTGCTGTTCAAGAACATTCCGAATGTGGTCAAAGATTTCGACGAGGGCCTTTCTTAATGATACCGATTAAAGAGCTCGTTTCCTAGCAAACCCATCCACAACGCTGTTTATTGCAACACCACTGTTGCTTGGCACCCAAATAACATAAGTCTGACTTCAAAGTACTCAGTCGCGACCGAGAAAGAGCTCAGAGGATTCGTGACTAGCTTTAAGGGCACCTTGAGGAGCCCCAGTTTTGATTATCGCTTGGATATCTGAGTAGAAGTGTATCTCGCTTGATGACATCGCGAAATATAACAGCTTATCTATTGGTTCCTTCATCACATTTAAACACAGATAAAAGTTGTCTGACCTAAGCCGAAATGGGCTTGAGTTTTTCATCCACAAATATCCGGCCCTTTTTTATAAGAAAAGTTCAGCTCACATAAAACTTTTGCCCACCTTTATCACCCTAATGCACACACACTCACCCACCAAACATGTTGCCTTCGTAGTGCGTTGGAAAACAAACGCAGAAATTATTATTATCATTAAGAGTATTTGTATGTTTGCCAGCACTTTTGTTGTTCCACATGTGGATTCCCTCGCCACTATTATTTTTGTCTGCGCAGCATAAATGCCCTGGGTGCCTTTTAAACAAACCAACATTGCGCACATGCGCAATGTACACAATGCACAATTCAATTCAATTGAATTCGATTCAAGCGAAATCGGTTAGTTGTTTGGTGCTAAGAAAAAACAAATACAGCCCACAATCTTGGCTTGAATCTTATTTATTAGCAGTGGTCGGCCGTTTGGTCTCTGCATGGCTGCAACAAGCGTAAGCAACACGTGTGCATGTTGTCGCTGCAGTGCCATCTACAAACATACATAGGTACGTTCATAAATACATACATACGCCCATTTGTGTGTGCATGTGTGCTGTTATTGAGATACAAAGTGCAAAAACTGAATGCGCGTATTCGCGTATGCGGTTTGGCATTGTTCAATTAAAATTTTACATATTTTTGCTGGCTGCCGGCTGCCGTTCGTCAGAATGATTCTCCAAAAAACCAAAAAAAAAAAAAAAGAAACCTTACTGAATTGAATTAAAATGAACGGTGGGTTATCGCAAAGAAAGCCAATGCACCTACTATGAGTAGATATGTATGTAGCAACATACGCGGCAGTCGGCGCGCCGATCGGAATTGCAGGCGCTGCGTTTGCATTAATCAAACGCACTGATCAGCGCCAAAAGCAGCGGCGGTGGCGGTGGCGGTGGCGGCGTTGGCAAAGACAACAAAAATAATGAGCGCAAGCACTCCACTAGTTAGTTATCCGCCCATTCTTACCTTTTGCTGCTTCAGCTAAAGTGCAGTGTGGTAATTTTTTTGCTCGCTGGTCATTCGGCTTACGCCTGCAACCCTCTGCCATGCCAGCCGATGTACGCAGGGAGTCCATTGTGTCGCAAGCTGTGAGTGGGAAAAAGTCAGTTGTTCTTGTTTGCATTCTTTTTTTTTTTTGTTTGCTTGTAAAATTCATATCAGTAACGATTCATCAAAATTAATTGAAAATTTACGAGTTTTCGCACTCTGTTGCATTCATATTGATCTTTTGGTTTTATAGCACTTTTTGTTATTTTTTTTTTTTTTTGTTAACCTCCGCTGTGCGTTGTCCTCAATTGTA
>NW_023460775.1:15051-32284 GCF_013731165.1 Rhagoletis pomonella | reverse complement strand
TCTTCTCAAATGGCTTGATGGAGGAATTGTGCAACTTGTGTCATCAATCCATGGTCATGAACCCCTAAATGGAGTATCCCGATTTTCTGCCGAAAAAAAGAAAAAAATTCAAATAGCATAACCAAACATAGTAGCAGAGTACAATAAAAACATGGGAGGAGTAGATAAATTGGATTTTCTGCTCTCCTTGTACAGAATTTCCATAAGATATAAAAAGTGGTCTCTGAAGAAATTTGACCACTTTATTGATTTAGCAGTATGCAATTCGTGGTTGGAATATAGAATGGATCACGAAAACACTGGACACAAAAATAAATATATGGACTTATTGAGCTTTCGTAATGGTGTTGCGAATGGACTAATAGCACGGTCAAATCAACAGGCACGTTCTCGTAAACGGGGGCGGCCAACATCATGTTTAAATGAGGATATCCCAATCCCTCCAACGACCTCCGGGAAAAGACGCAAAGCTACACCACCGACTTCTATTCGATATGACGGAAACCAACATTGGCCGGAACACACGAAGGATAAAGGTAGATGTAAAATCCAAGGATGTAAGGGACAAACCAGATAAAAGTGCTTTAAATGCGACGTTTTTTTATGCATTCCCAATGGATCAAGAAATTGCTTCAAGGAATTTCATTAAATATCAAATGAATAAAATTTTTCTAAGTCAATTTCTTTTAGTTTTTTCTTCTTTTTATATTCTAAATATCATTTCTGTCTCTATTTATTTTAGTTTATATGAATTTGAAGTGTGTAATTTTTATTTCATATATATTTGCGCCTTATTTATTGAACAAGATGAATTTTTATGTATTTTAGCCACTGAAACAAATAAAAATTGGAATATAAAACAAAATAAAATTCTAGCGTTTTTCTTTACCATACACAAAATGTGTATCCATATGGATACATTAAAAAAAACTAATTTAGGGTAACATTTTTTTTTTAATTCGAATAGTGATTGATATTCCTTGGGCCAATAAGAGTGAGAGTTGAAAGAATTGGATTTTTTAAAGCAACCCGTTAAAAACTTGTAGCGAAAGGGTTAATTCACACACATGGTTTCATTCTGTTTTATTCACATGGCGGCGAAAAAATGACATCACTGCAAAAAAAAATACTTTTTTCTCGCACTCCGTCCTGGGGGGCTACTCTGTAATTCGATGCGAAAGAGAAATGCGATGCGATAGGCAATCGCCACAGCGTATTACTTACGACGTATTTGCCTTTCGCATCGCATTAGAGAGTAGCCCCCCTGGATGATCTTTATTCGTACGTTCATGAAATAATGCTGCCAAGTTTTGTTCTCTTTGAACCAATACGTGCAAATGTCAAAAGCGCTAGGAAAGAGAATACGCTATTAATGAAACGATAGTGGCGATAGTACCAGAACTATCGATAGTTATTTCATGTGACCAGACAATCGATACTATCGATAGTATCGTCGATAGTTTGACAGCTCTATTGTGCACAGTAAGTACAATATCGGCCTCTATTACCGCATGAGTCAATGTATTGTGAAATCACACGATTGGGGCATAAAATGAGGCAATAATTGGTGTATTGCGGCAATCGTGGGATCCCAGCTTTAGACCAAAATTGGGAGAGTCTCGTGGCTTCATTTCATCAACTCTCCCACTCATACTCTTTTCCAGTAGTCCGTACTTCAGTTACCCCACCTTTTGAAAAAAACTCGACTCAATATTACCAATGCAAAGCAGAAATGGAGAAAGCTTTAGAGTTCCTTACTGCCAACTCAGCAAGTCCCCAAATTCCAAATTTCACCTCCAAGCTAACAAAATCTTTAGCCCCTGATGAAGGAAACCCAATTATACAGTCCACTACTCAAGTGTCTTCTCCTATAGACACAACACAAAAATGTCCCACTCCAAGTTCTACTCTAAAGAACAAAATTTGCACAGAATCCTCTGATTCCCTCAAGTGCCTTCAAACTCAATCAACTCCTACTATATATCTGCAAAAAGTTAGTAACGTGGAAAATTCCGACTCGGCAAAGGCTCTAATGCCAATGAACCCTCGTCAGAATAATTTATACGGTTTTAAGCAGTATTCACCGCCGAACTTAATTCTAAATAGAAGTAAAAAACCCCAAAAAAGCATTGACTCAACTCTCAACCCCGGAGATGTTAATGGATGCTCAGATTTTGGCAAAACCTGTAATGCGACACCTCGACACCTGCCCAGTTACATGTATTCGCCCACTAATGCTATATTCGATTATATTTCACAGGATAACCAAGATGGGTCGATTTCATTGCCATGTGAGTCTCCTCCTCTTTTTCCAGGGATCTCGGGTCAGGCCTCCTGAAGACCACCGGCAACCGTCATCGCAGCTGCCACTAGCAAGAAACAGAATCAACGTTTGGGGGCCCAGCATGTTGAAGACATGGGCAGCAATTTCATCGCTTTCCAAAAAAACATATTAAGAGATATTATAGATAGTAATATTCATAGATATTGATTAAAAATTGTAATCATTTACTACATAACGTAAATTTATTTGAATTTAAACATTATTGTAACCCTAATTATATTTATGTATACATATGGGTATTTCCTGGGTTACGGACGCGACATTCGTACGACTTTAGAGTTAAATAAATCATACGGAAACTGAAGTCACTTGTAAAAAAATTTGCTGTTGTGTAGCTTTTATACCGTCCTTTGGTTGACAAAAACCTAGGTGCGCTTGGAACACTGAAGTCGAGAAAATCGATGAAAAGTAGGGCATAACGGACGCGACAAAAAAAGAAATGATTTCAGAGTACATGTTAAAACTAAGCGATACTCAGCGAATCGTGTAAGGTTTTCCTTTATTAAACATTCTTTAAATAAATTCTAATTATGGACCGTTACAACCAGATCATTTTTAATCAGAAGCATTTGTTGTTGATTTAATTTTGAATTAGAATCTGGTAACGGACGCGACATATCGGACGCGACAGATTTCCCCCCCATACAATATTTTTACTAGTAACACATACTAAATTTAATTTTTTATTTAATTTTTTCAGTTCTTCTCTCCACAGTTTCCCGTTTTCAAAACCTCTTTTCGCCATCTGAATGCGAAATATAAAGTTATCAAGCCGTTTAAATCCATTTACTTGCATTTTCGGTTTACCTTTTTTGGGAAATGCCCATATATTTATTTTCACACATACGGTAATGTTACCGTATGCGTTGTGTCTTCGAATTCGGTTTGTAGTATTCAAATGAAAAGCATTGTAAGCGATGGTACGATGACCCGTCCTCGCAGATGAGTCGCTGTATAACCGCCGCCGCAACCACATCGCATTATTTTGTTTACCGCCACTCGGGCAAGTAAATTATAGTTGTCAAAGTTGAAGTAGCATACTTATCGCTTTAATAAACCGACGAATTTATATTTAAAGTACTAGCGAAGTTATCTTTTCTTTCCACGGTTGGAACTCCTCCGGCGCACCACGCGCTATCCTCAGTACCCTCTAAAGTCTAAATAATGAGGAAAACAGCTTTTCCTGCAAATCATGTAAAGCCTAAAAACCGTGAAGCATCGGGAACGCAACTTCTATTCATAAAACACATATGTACATACACTTCAGCTTCCAATTCCAAGGGATCCGACGAATATCGCAATTCCCTCCTTGCTTTAGCCAACTCTACTAATCTATTAGCTTCCACATCATCTTCCTCATCACTAAACCATATTTTAACTGTGTCCATTTTTTAAATTTTATAATAAAATCAATTATTTTAAAAATGAGGTAAATAAAACACTAAAGAAACAAATGTAAACAAACAAACAGCTGTTTACAATTCTGTCAACCATTCACAATAGTACAAATTTTTATCGATCAAGTTACACAATAGCAAAATAAAAGATGATCGACTCGATCGACAAATCTCTATTCTACTGCCAGTCGACACTCGCAATAGGGGCCTAAATTTTCAAAATTCAAAATGGGTTCAAATGATGCTAAAGGTAATGCATTGCGTTAAAAATAAAACACCTCTTGTTCGGGACGCTATATTTGATCCGCCATTTTGAATTTTTGAATATAATATCAATTTCGAAATCAGTGACGACGAAAATCTCTGGGTACCAAGCTTCATAACAATCTTCTATACATTTTTGAGGAAATCGTCCGCCATTTTGATTTCTTAAAATTAAATATCAATTTCGAAATCAGTGACGACGAAAAGCTCTGGATACCAAGCTTCATAGCAATCTATACATTTCTTAATAAATCGTCCGCCATTTTGAATTTTGGAAATTTAATTTAATATTCGAATTCAGTGATGATGAAAATACCAAATTTCCAAACTTCATTGAAATCTGTCGAATACATACATATGAAGAAATCGTCCGCCATATTGGATCCGCCATTTTGATTTTTGAAAATTGAATATCAATTTTGAAATCAGTGACGACGAAAATCTCTGGACACCAAGCTCCATAACAATATAGACATTTTTTAAAAAATCGTCCGTCATATTGGATCCGCCATTGTGAATTTTGGAAATTTAATTTAATATTCGAAATCAGTGATGATGAAAACCCCTAATACCAAAATTCATTGAAATCTGTCAAATACATATGGAGTACACACTTTTGTCGTCCTATATTGTCGATTCGTCCCTATGTGCGCCGAAGAAGAAGTAGTTGGATTTCAGCGAGCCCGAAAGAACAACTGGTACGATGAAATGTCAAGAAGCCGCAGAGAAAAAAGACGCCGCCTATAGGGCTACTCTGCGATCTGGCGCAACGCGAGCCATGTGGGACCGTTATAGGGAACTGAAGAAGGAATCGAGACGTATTTGCCGCAATACGTACGAGGCCGAGATACGTGAGTGCGAAGAGCTTGAGATGCTGGCCGACTGGAAAAACGCCCGAAAATTTTATCAGAGTTAGGCAACTTACGGAAGGTTTCAAGACCAGGGCGAACTCCCGTAAGAACAACCATGGTGACCTAGAGACCGATGTCCAGAACGTACTTAAATTATGGAGGGAGCACTTTTCCGCCCTACTAAATGGTAGCAGCACGGGAAGTTGTGGAGAAGAAGAACCCGAGCCCCCCAGTTGATGACGATGGAGCCGATGTCCCACCGCCTGACTATGACGAGGTACAAATAGCGATTACGCAGCTGAAAAACAAAGCTGCTGGAGCTGACGACCTGCCAGCTGAGCTATTTAAGTACGGCGGCGAGGAGCTGATGAGGTGCATGCATCAACTCTTATGCAGGATATGGTCAGATGAACGAATGCCCGACGACTGGAATTTAAGTGTGCTCTGCCCAATCCACAAGAAAGGCGACCCCGCCATACGCGCCAACTACCGCGGAATCAGCCTTCTAAGTATAGGTTATAAGGTCTTATCGAGTGTATTGTGCGTAAGACTGAAGCCCACCGTCAATGAACGGATTGGACCTTATCAGTGTGGCCTTAGGCCTGGCAAATTCACCATATATCAGGTATTCACAATACGAGAAATCTTGTAAAAGACCTGCGAGAATAGGATCGACACACACCATCTATTTGTCGATTTCAAAGGCGGTTTCGACAGCATGAAGAGACGCCTTTTTTACGCCGCGATGTCTGAATTTGGTAAATCCGCGAAACTAACACGGCTGTGTAAAATGACGTTGAGCAATACCAGCTCCGTCAGAATAGGGAAGGACCTCTCCGAGCCGTTTGATACCAAACGAGGTTTCAGACAAGGGGACTCCCTTTCGTATGATTTCTTTAATCTGATGTGAGAGGATAATAAGAGCCGCAGAACTGAACCACTCAGGCACAATACTTTATAAGAGCGTACAATTACTAGCGTATGCCGACGCGACATCGATATTATCGGTAAAAACAAGGGCTATGTCTGTTCTGCCTTCTCGGGATTGAATAGAGAAGCAAAGCGAATGGGTCTGGTGGTGGACGAGGATAAAACGAGGTATCTCCTGTCATCACACAAACAGTCAGAGCATACGCGTCTTGGCACCCACGTCACTGTTGACAGTTACAAGTTTGAAAAAGTAGACTACTTCGTTTATTTGGGAACCAGCGTTAACACCAATAATAATGTCTTGCCAACAAGTGCTACTTTGGCAATTCAGGAGTCCTCTCTCGACGTACGAAAACCACACTCATCATGCCTGTGCTGGTGTAGGGCGCGGAGGCATGGACAATGAAAACATCTGATGAAGCGGCTCTTGGAGTTTTCGAGAGAAAGATTCTGCGAAAGATTTACGGACGTGTACGCGTTGGCGATGGCGAATACCGCAGACGATTTAACGTTGAGCTGTATGAGCTTTACAACGATATAGATATAGTACAGCGAATTAAAATTCAGCGGCTCCGCTGGCTTGGCCGTGTCGTTCGAATGGAAGAAACGCTCCTGCTCTGAAAGTATTCAACGCGGGCCGCGATGCTGGTAACAAGAGGAAGAGGAAGGCCTCTGCGTGGGAAAGACCAGGTAGAGAAGGACTTGGCTTCACTTCACTTGGCATTTCCAATTGGCGTCAGTTAGCACAGAAGAGAAATGACTGGCGTGCTGTTTTGGACTCGGCCAAAATCGCTTAGGCGGTTACAGCGCCAATAGAGGAATGCTTATTTGTTTTTTCGTAGTTATATCGTTGCCATGGTCTGCGACAGAGAACAGAGATTGTTAAGGCCCGTTTACATACAACTTTGGCGTTGCGTTGGCGTCGCTTAGACCACTGACTACGAATACAACCATTTATATGAAAGTCTCCAAATAACCAAAGTTGGGCAACGCCAGCGCAAAATCAACAGAACAGAAAGATGGCCAATTCTCAACTTTTCGCGTGCTTCGTTCGTCAGCTGTTCCAAAGAATCAAAATTATGTGAAATAATGTTTCTTTTTAATCAAATGCGGGCATGAAATATAGTTTTTAATGCAATTATTGATATCAAATTTTGATTTATCTGCCGCTAGTATGTTAATTAAGTGCCCAAAATATTCACTGCTAAGCATTCAGTGTAGCAAGCACGGGGTTACTCGCGCTGCTGTCAAAGCGACGCCAACGCCAACGCAATGCCAAATTTTTATGTAAACGGGCCTTTAGCCAATATGTTTCCTTTGGCGCGGCTGCAAACACCAGGCGGCGCCTAAATGCAAGCTTTGTTAAATTAATGAAATTTTTACACATGCACTTCTCAACTGCCATGTAATACAACTTTAATAAGTTATAATTTAATGTCAGTTCAAAGTATGCTCGGCCTAGTCTGATGCATCCTCTGGACACTGCTTCCGGAGTCTTTTGCGGACTCTGAATGGCTTACTACTATGAGGAAATGGTAATAGCTGATTACAATTGGCCATAAAAAACGACTATTTTCGAGTAGCAATTCGTCTATGAGAGAGAACAATCGAGATATTTGAATAATCGAGACAATCGACTAAAACATCTCGGACTCGGCCGTCACTACGAACTCGCAAAGAAATTTCTGTACAAAAAATAAAGAAAATTTTGCAAGAAATTCTTTACATAGCAGCATTATTTCCATTGCTTTACCGATTTTCTTCGTAAAAGAATCGAAGTATGCAGTTTATTTCATTTTAGAAAATTCGGCAAAAAATCGGATGAGGTCTTTACGAATTCTTTAAAATTTCTTAACAATTCAGAATACTCCGAAAAAATGGTCAGGGTAAGTGCGCTTGTCACAGCGGGGGGTTAACTCAAATTCGGCATTTAACTTTCAATTTTTGTGCTGAAAACCTGTAGTTAACTCGTCACTGCGAAAACGGCCTTTAACCCTAGATTTACGTAAATGAAATTATAAAATATGTAGTTTCCGTGTACGCATGGTATTCTGGGTTTTGGTATAACATAGAACATCCAAAGGTTAATCAAGTCAAGCCAATAACTCAAAACTTACAAATTTGCACATTCATGCTTCTGGCATAAGAATGACGGTATGTATTAACCTTTTGGTTGCATACAAAATTGTTAACTGAATATTTTTTCAATCTTATGCCATGATCTAATTATAATCATATGCATTCTTTTGCATGCAGTGGTATGAACACCGTCTTCAAAAGAGGCACAACTCAAAATTTGGTATTTTTGAAGTTATGGGCTAAAAATGTACGCAGAAATTTTATTTATCTTTCAGTAAAAGCTGGAGCAAATTTTTGTTATAATTTGTGAAAAACAAACCTAAGCTAAAGTCTCCCTTGCCCATATGATTGTCATGTGCTAAGAAATAGTTTTTCGCCTTTTCTGACAAACGTGTAATTTTTAGTTGTGTTCCGTTTGAAGACGGTGGTGAGTTCCATAAACATTTCTACTATACCCAGTGCGTTACTACGGCCGCATTTCAATTATTTCCAATACGTAATCTTTTTAAATAAATTGTGTGTAAAGTCTTACATACATATGAGGGATTCACAACGGTGTCGTATTGTTGTATGTCGTAAACTTGAAGAGCTTAAATAAATGTTTAGAGAACTTGAAACGACAACCAGCTATTTTTGAATACTGCAAACATTCATAATATGACTTTGGTGGTACTTTGCGAACCCCTTATCATATCTTTTAGGCGTTTGAAGTTTACGACATACCACTTACGACACCATTGTGAATACCCCAATAGATAGAAATTATGTAAGTGGTATACCCTGCAGTTTCAGTATGTAGAGGCAAACCGTCCCTAATATCCTGTATTGTGTCGAAAATGTCATCGAAAAATTGCCATGATGGTCCTTCAGATTGTGACTGCGCCAGTTGCAATGCAGGAAGTCCTGAAACCGATGCTGCAGAAACATGTTGGCGTGCAACATTTATACTCGACGATGTGCCGGCACTGACCTCTTCAAGTAGCGATTGAACACGGTCAGGCCCTGGAGGTTCCGTTTCTGTGTTAGGCATTAATCCGTCTGCCCAAGTTTTTTCTAGGGGGAAGAAACTGAAGGCAGTTTTACGACCGTGCGTAGTTGGTGCCTGCTCGTTATCAATAATTCTCAAAAAAGTACGCGTAGGTAAACGTCTTCGCAAAGTATATTCGCGTTCGGTTACATGTGTTTTAATATTTACTACTGCATGCGACCTTGGTCTTGCAGTTGCAGGTTGGTAATCGGTGTGAACAACCTCACTTCTCTTGCTTTTACTTGTTCTAGGCTTGGGTGGCGCTACATCATTTTGCTGCCCCTGTGTATTCGTTGAATCTTTTAACATCTCTGATAAATTAGATAACTGTGGCTGATGTAAAGTGGCCAAATCGGCATCTTCCAGAAATTCCATGACTGAGCCCGTTTTGCTTATATCGCCTATAAAACCAGGCATTTCCACAGATTCGTTTGATGTGAACGTGTCAATTTGTTTTCCGCCAACCTCATCAAAATATGCTTGATCGACATCAAATTTATCTTGTTCCAGTTTAAGACAATCTCCATCTCTTGGGGCTGCAAGCGCAGCACTGGACGCAGAAGTTGGGTAATTATCATTGCTGGTTATTTCAGCGGATAGATATAAATCATATGCTCTTAACACGTATTTGACTATGCAATAGAGTTCAACTAGACTGTTGGTGTTTTGGACGCGGCCGGGCACGTCCAGCAAAAATTGTTGAACAGTTGATCTCATAAAATTATTTGGCACAAAACTGTTCGGTGTCGATTTCAATTCAGGTGATAGTGCTAAAAGAACGGGTACGATAAATGCGTTAAACGAACTGTGAAATACGAATTTAAAAACTAATCGGGTTGATGAACTTGCATACATTGTTAACGGAGATGTTACGAACGGGGTACCAACCATTAAACACTATTGAATGTGCAGCGTTGTATGATTTATCCAAGGAAACAATGAATTAACAATTAATTATTTCATTCATAAAAAGTATTGATGATAAGCATTAATGCCATTTCCAAAAAAAAAAGGGGAAACTGGGCCAGTTGACAGTTGATTTCTCAAATTCTTAAAACCTATTCTACTTTTTTTATATTTTTGACCTCATATTCAGATTCTGTGAGTTATTTTACATAGCAAGTGACTATAAAATTCACGATTTTCAACCATTTTGTTTAAAACTTTTTCCCTGAATGCATATGGTTTTCTAAATTTTCAAATGCAACGCGCAAGTACTTACAGCCGGTTTCACCAGCAATTTATATGGAAAATGATTTTTTTATTTTCTGGTAATTTCCATATAAAATTCAAAAAATTAAAATCAGTTTACATCTAAACTGCTTTCGTGAAATTGGCTGTTAGAGTTATCATATTGGAATACAATTTTTCACAGCTTATTTTTAGACCAAAAGACATCTTCTTCCGCCCACCAAAACAATTTTTTTTTAACGAACGGTCCAATGTACATACACCTGCGTTCAACTAATTAGAAACGAAATTCAAAATGATATTGTTTGCAAATTATGTTTATTTTTTATTTTTAACAATTTTCATTTAAAATATAATTGCAAAAATTGCAAAAAAAACAAAAAAATTAATCAAACTTCAAAAAATTGTCATCAAAATTTCCAATTTGAAATCGGAATACTTAGAAAATTTTCGGGTATGCAGTTCTGTAGCCCATTCCATTGCAGTCTAAGAAAACGCGAGTCTCAAGTCGTTAAAAATTACCGTTGATTTTTTAGAATTCTTTTTTTTTTGTGGAGGGTGTTGCGGATTTTTTTCATATACAAAAAAAAAATTTCATAATGTGTTTTTGGAAGAGCCTCTTATATTAACTCTAATCTTTCCACAGATGATTTAACCGTAGTGACTCTTATCAATGCAAAGAAAGAGCCACTACTTCTGGCACACACTGTTTGAGGGAGCGCGGGCATCAATGAAATTTTATTATTCAAAGTAGTCTAGAGGTAGCAAACCGAGGTAGTGAGTCAACATATCGCACACCGTCTTCAAAAGAGTCACAACTCAAAATAATACGTTTGTCAGAAAATGCGAAGATATTTCTTAGCACATGATAATCATATGGGCAAGGGCGACTTTACCTTAGGTTTTTTTTTTTAACAAATTATAACAAAAATTTGCTTCAGTTTTGCTGAAAGGTAAATAAAAGCTCTGTGTACATTTTTACCGCATAATCTCAAAAATGCCAAAATTTGAGTTGTGACTCTTTTGAGGACGGTGTGCGATATGTTGGACTTACCTCGAAGAACGTTCTAGATATAACGCTTTTTACAAATAAAATGATACGGGTACACAATTGGAAGGTGTTAGATACACCATCATTCTCTGATCATAAATACATCGAATTCAATATTGCTTTCTCCCCAACAAATCCCAAAGTAACGACCCTGAGGAACCCAAGAAACACGAAACTGGGATCTCTATAGGAAGATTGTAGAGGGGAAACGATTCGATCTAAAAGAGCTCAATACGCACGCTGAGATCGAAGAGAATGTGGGGTTAATCACCACGGCTCTCTGCAAAGCCTACAAAATTGCATGCCCTCCCGTGCGTACTGAGCGCAATTCCAAGCCCCAAGCTGTATAAGGCAGAGTTGCCAGATGTGGGAACTTTGCCCCATTTTGGGGATTTATGAAACCATTTGGGGATAGATTTTTTCGCTTGGGGATGTGGGAATTTTATGGGGATCTTTGTTTGGTTTAAAACTTTGATATTGAAACTAAAACATATATTTTTCTGGCTGCCCGTAAAAATTTCTCGAATAAAGATTTTATTAGTACATACTTTTTGCGCGATATGTTTGTAAAGTTTGCCTAACGCCGTCAAAGCATTATTCGGCGCAGATGTCTGCTTTGATTGGCTTTCACTGAACAAACAATTTTCGCAACAACCTCCACGAAAGAAATTCTAAAAAATAAATGGTATTCTTTAGCAATTTGAGACTTGTACTTTATTACACTAAAAAAGTTTGATTATTTTCTGATTTTAAACGTTTATTTATGCTGTTTCTGTTGTAGACTGAATTATATTTTAAAAGAAAATTAGTAAAAATAAATAAATAAACATATGTTGAAAAAACATATAACTTTGAATTTTGGTGCTAAATCTCTGACCATAGTTGTACGTATAACCAAATGACCTCATGCATATGTATATGTACATATGTACATATGTACATATGTACGTAGAGAAAATGTGTGTAGAGAAAAGTATTCAAAACTGTAATAAAATGAAAACTGTGTTAAAATGAAAACTATATTAAGATGAAAACTGGATTAAAATGAAATAACACAAATGTGAATATATGCTTTTTTTTATTTCTTACTAAAGGGGATTTAAAAGAAAAATGGGGATTTTTTGGGGATAACTGCGGCCCGATATGGGGATGGGATACAAAAATATTCTGGCAACACTGGTATAAGGCAGCAGACAATGAGTTTTGCTGGCAGGAGTACAAAGACTTCTTAAAAAGCTATAAGAAAGAAATCCGTAGGTCCAAGAAGCAATCGTGGAAGGACTTCTGCGGCAGCATGGAGAATACAAACGAAGTGGCAAGGTTAAGGAAGCTACTGTCCAAGCAACCATCCGCGCCAATGTTAATACGCAGAAACTATGATGAATGGACTGAAAACTGCGAAGAATCGCTGCAGGTCCTAGTCGATATGCACTTTACAGGGTGTGTAGACGTGATAGACATGGAATCTGGAAAAGAAAACGTGAATGACATCCCACCCAACGTTATTACA
Organism: Rhagoletis pomonella; assembly: GCF_013731165.1. Taxonomy (NCBI): domain Eukaryota; kingdom Metazoa; phylum Arthropoda; class Insecta; order Diptera; family Tephritidae; genus Rhagoletis; species Rhagoletis pomonella. Next base: position 19,640 of record NW_023460775.1, on the reverse strand, counting down.
ACAAGCAAAATTGAATGGGCAATAAAAAGTTTTGATTCATTCAAGTCGCCTGGGACTGATGGAATTTCCCCGGCCATGATTCAGAAGGTCACTCACGTGATGATCCCATGGCTGAGGCGATATACGTGGGATGTCTGAGGCTGGACTATGTGCCTGTGCCCTGGAGAGATTCGTGAGTTGTGTTCATACCCAAGGCAGGTACCCAGCAAACATTGAGGTTAGTTATCGATTAGAGAATGATTTGAGGACTAGCCACATTCTCCAATCTGAAACGTTAGAGAACGACTCGAAAAACTATCGAGAATCATAGCGATCTCAACAAAAATGGGACATAGTTCTCGACTCGAGAAAATATTAATTCTCTAATCGTATTCCAATGTTCATCTCTAATGGGATTCGAATGTGAATCTCAAACTGCTATTTTGCCTTGCTCTGTTTGTAAAATTTGTATTAAATGTATTTGCAATAAAATAATAAATGAATTATTTGAACTGAAAAATAATTTATGAGTAATTCATTTGGAATTTTGCTTATTTACATTTATTTGAATTTGCGTTGTTTCTCTAATCATTCTCGAATTGAATTCTAATGTAATTCTCTGACTTCGTCATCGACTCGAGAACGATTAGAGAATTTCCCTAGTTATCTAATGTAGAAATCCAAATTTCTCTAACGTTAGAGACTGTGTTTGCTGAGCCCTCTATACTCGAAAGAATACAGACCCATCAGTTTAACTTCATTCCTCCAAAAACGCTCGAGAAAATCCTAGACACACACACAAGAGGCAGCATAAGGCAAGGCAGCCTTACAAAAGCGCAACACGCATATACAAAAGAAAGATCGACACAGACTGCACTGCATGCTCTAGTAACGAATATAGAAAGAAAGCTGGAACACAAAGGACTACGCTTTAGGTGTGTTTTTAGACATCGGAGGAGCTTTTAACAACGTATCAAGAGAATCTATTCTAGGTAGCATACAAGCAAACAACGTGGAGCCTTCTATGGATAGGCTGTAGACGAATTAGAGCAGAATGGGGTGAAGCCAGGCATACTAAGCAGGCGGTAAAGGGCACACCACAGGGAGGGGTGCTCTCACCGCTCCTATTGCTGCTTGTGGTAAACGACCTACTAAATAAATTTGAAGGGGGCGCCCAAACTAGTTGCATATGCTGATGACATTGCAGTAATGGTGACCGGAAAATACCTTGATACCATAAGTGATATAATGAATGGGGCTCTCAATAATATACACCAATTGACTACTCCCGCAGGTTTAGGGGTTAATGCAGACAAAACGGACATGCTACTTTTTACAAGAAAGTAGAAGATTCCTGCGTGGAATTTCCCTAAACTGAACGACACTGAACTCAAACCAAATGTCCGCACCAAGTACCTTGGAGTAATCCTGGACTGAAAACTGCTGTGAAGGTACAATGTGGAGGACAGAGTGAAGAAAGCGAGTAATGCCCTCTACGCATGCAAAAAGATGCTAGGTGTTACTTGGGGCCTATCCCCTGCCGTAATGCATTGGTGCTACACACCAGTAGTAAGGCCAATACTACTCTATGTCGCGCTGGTGTGGTGGACCGCGACAGAAAAGAGCACTTATCTCAAGACAATGGAGTGCGCAACGCCTCCCTCTATTGTGTACAACAGGAGCACTGAGAACAACTCCAACGGCTGCACTGGAAAAAATTCTCAATATAACACCTATCGACCTTGCGGCAAAGTGCATTGCTGCTAAGTCTGCGGGGAGACTGATTGCAACAGGGGAGTTCAAGCAAAGACACACTGGCCACAGCTCAATAGCCAAAGGGCATGTAGCCATCACGGACTACATAGTTACCTTGCTATAACTGGGATAAGGAGATTCGGATTACTATCGAAGAAAACGAATGGCGTAGTGGCATAGAGCCTAGCCGGAAAACATTTAACTTCTTCACCTCTCAAAAATGAATGATGGAGTAGGAGCGGGAGTGTACTGCTCAGAACTTACTGTTCGGCCGCCCATCGAGCTGCCGGATCGCTGCAGTATATTCCATGCAGAGGTTTTCTCAGTGGGTAAAGCCGCTGAGCTAGCCTACTCAATGACTGAAAACAACTCTAAAGTTAACATATACGTAGACAGTCCAGCAGCGATTAAGGCTATAATATTTTACGTCACAAAATGCCCTTAGAAGCAGGGAAGCCATAAATAGGACAGCAGCAACCAGACGGCTACATATTTATTGGGACCCGGCCACAAGGGCATTACAGGTAACGAAATTGCGGATGAGATTGCCAAGTGTTGAATCCACTTGGCTCTAGAACAAGAGAACATTCCGAAACCGCTTAAAAATCTTTATAACGAAATAGACAGAGGGTGAAGAAGCAAACCATATCGAGATTGAATGCGCTAAATCTCTAAAATCTCTAAGGTCATTTGCAGACTGGAGAACGGAACACAAACGCAGTTCATACCATCGCTGGCACGAAGCGACTGCAGAACTATGATAGGTGTCCTAACAGGGCATAACATGTTGGTAGTGCTCCACGTTTTTATACCCGAGCGCACTTGTGCACAAGGGTATTATAACTTTGTTCACATAACGGTTGTTTGTAACAGGCAAAACGAATCGAGATAGATATAGACAAATGTATACATAAATGATCAGGATGAAAAGAGAAATCGATTAAGCGGTGACTGTCTGTCCGTCCGTCCGTCCGTCCGTCTGTCCGTCTGTGCACACGATAACTCGAGTAAAAATTAAGATATCTTAACGAAACTTGGTACGTGTACTTCTTTCGGGCGTAGGACGGATGGTATTGAAAATGGGCAAAATCGAACAATAACCACGCCTACCTCCCATATAACGGTAATTTTCAGAAATACGAAAACTGCGATATTTTGGTAACTACTGAAGATTATTCACTCAAAATTGATATTTGCAATAACTTTTAGACGAAAAATAAGAATATTAACATTTTTTTTGAAAATGGGCGTAGCCACGCCCACTTATGGTTACATGTGTATATCTTGGCAACCGCTGCACCGATTTCTTCCAAACTTGGCACAGTTATTGGCCTTGGTACAGGATACCAAATGGCCGAAAATTTAAAAAATCGGACAATAACCACGCCCACATCCCATATAACGGTAATTTGGAGAAATACGAAATCTTCGATAAATCCGTAAATATTGAAGCTAATTTATTCAAAATTGATGCTTGCAACAATTCCTTACCAGGAAATACGTCTATAATAAAATTTTGAAAAATGGGCGTGGCACCGCAAGGTGAAAAGGCATATATTTAATACTTGCGCCGGGTATTTAATGTTCGGCCCCGCCCGAACTTAGACTTTCTTACTTGTTCGTTTTCAATCTCATCAATTGTTTATGACTTTTGCTAAAATTTCAAAATCAAAAGTTATCAAAACAAATTCTATGGGACTGAGATATAATAGTAGTCTTTAATGAGCTGCTCTAGGTTACGCCAGGTTAAGATATCTCACAAAATTGTGTTCCTTGAAGATTTTTCTTGCTCTAACTTATTCTACTTTTTGCTCCATGAGCCTGCGCTAAATGGAGCTAGAGCAACTTTTTCTAGAGCACGATTTTCTGCACCAGCTTTTTTGATGGAGTAACTTAGAGCAAGCAACTGTTTATTGAGAATTCCTGCCTGAAAAGTGTTTCATCAGATTTCTGATCTGAGTTGCTCTAACTTGCTCTATTTTTTTTTTGACAGCTGCTCGATTCTGATCTAACTTGACCTGCCCTGCACTTTTTTCGGTCTCATTAAACACAACTATTATTTTCTAATTTTTAGTCCATTTGTTAAAGCGTGGTATATTAAAAAGTTTTTTATTTTATTTATTTTTGTTGTTTGTATATATTGTGGCAAGCACAGCAAGCCCTGAGGTCTTTTTCTTGGCGCATTGACGCTTGGTATGTAGACACGCAGAGATTCCCCTAAAACCTTATCTTACAGCAAGGGGAATGCATTATTCCAAAAAGGTCTGCGTTCTTAAAGATATTAATTCAAAGCATATTAAAGTCTTTTATTTTCAAACCAAAGGATATGCCGCATCTTTATTAAATATCGGCATTTCTTCATGGTTGCGCATATTCAGCTTGCCCAAAAGCAATTACTTTGAAATGTATGAGGCTGATTCGTTGCATTAAAGTGTTTAAGAAGACAGCCGAACTTTTGTTTGATTGGATTCAAGATTTTGAAAATAAATTTTGTTAGTTCTGTTATGATGGTTATTGGAAATTTACCAATTTCTTCCCACGATCACTCACAATAGTGCCATAATTCAATTTGGCAGCACCTCACACCAAGTCGTATATCGTTATACAAGTTGGAATCAACTCGAATAATATCTACGAGTTGTGTTGTTGCTTTACGTGTAAATAGACATTTATACGAGTGTTCTTTTGTAACTTGTATAGAAAGATATTACGCCTAATGTCAGCCTTAAAATCCAACGGAGAATCAATCTTGCCAACAAGTGCTACTTTGGACTGAGTAGGCAATTGAGAGGTAAAGTCTCGCTCGTACAAAGAGTGAGAGAGAAGTCACTCATCATGCCTGTGCTGCTGTATGG